>NC_034182.2:33751148-34026493 GCF_002021735.2 Oncorhynchus kisutch
AGAGAGAGAGAGAGAGAGAGAGAGAGAGAGAGAGAGAGAGAGAGAGAAGAGAAGGGCAGGTTGGGTGGGAAAGCAAACGATAAGTGCAGGCAACAGAGGGCTTGGCAGGCTGGGCTGGTACATAAGCACATGGATTTACAGGCTGATTGATTTCTCAGTCGCCACTGCATGAGCCATTAAGTTTGGCTCCCAGGCTCTTTCTCCTCCACTCTCTCTCTAGCTATCTGAATCCATCTCTCTCTCTCTAGCTATCTGAATCTATCTCTCTCTCTATAGCTATCTGAATCTATCTCTCTCTCTCTAGCTATCTGAATCTCTCTCTCTCTCTCTCTAGCTATCTGAATCTCTCTCTCTCTCTCTCTCTCTAGCTATCTGAATCTCTCTCTCTCTCTCTCTAGCTATCTGAATCTATCTCTCTCTCTATAGCTATCTGAATCTATCTCTCTCTCTCTAGCTATCTGAATCTATCTCTCTCTCTCTAGCTATCTGAATCTATCTCTCTCTCTATAGCTATCTGAATCTATCTCTCTCTCTCTAGCTATCTGAATCTATCTCTCTCTCTCTATAGCTATCTGAATCTCTCTCTCCCTTTCTAGCTATCTGAATCTCTCTCTCTCTCTAGCTATCTGAATCTATCTCTCTCTCTCTAGCTATCTGAATCTCTCTCTATCTGGCTACATGACTCTCTCTAGATATCTGAATCTATCTTTCTCTCTCTGGCTATATGAAGCTCTCTCTCTCCCTCTTTAGCTATCTGATTCTCTCTCTCCCTCTCTCACTGTAGCTATCTGAATCTCTCTCTGTAGCTATCTGAATCTCTCTGTCTCTCTAGCTATCTGAATCTCTCTGTCTCTCTAGCTATCTCAATATCTCTCTGTAGCTATCTGATTCTCTCTATCTCTCTGTAGCTATCTGAATCTCTCTCTGTCTCTCTCTCTAGCTATCTGAATCTCTCTCTGTAGCTATCTGAATCTCTATCTCTCTGTAGCTGAATCTCTCTCTGTCTCTCTCTCTCTCTCTCTAGCTATCTGAATATCTCTCTGTAGCTATCTGAATCTCTCTATCTCTCTGTAGCTATCTGAATCTCTATATTTCTCTGTAGCTATCTGCATCTCTCTCTGTCTCTCTCTCCCTGTAGCTATCTGAATCTCTCTCCTTCTCTCTCTCTAACTATCTGAATCTCTCTCTAGCTATCTGAATCTCTCTCTGTAGCTATCTGAATCTCTCTCTCTCCCCCCCTCTCTCTCTCTCTCTCATCTCTCTCTCTCTCTAGTTTTATGAATCTCTCTCTCTCACTGTAGCTATCTGAATCTTTCTCTCTCTGTAGCTATCTGAATCACTCTTTCTGTAGCTATCTGAATCTCTCTCTCTCTCTCTCTCTCTCTCTCTCTCTCTGTAGCTATCTGATTATCGCTCTCCTCTGTAGCTATCTGAATCTCTCTCTCTCTCTCTCTGTAGCTATCTGAATCTCTCTCTCTCTCTCTGTAGCTATCTGAATATCTCTCTCTCTGTAGCTATCTGAATCTCTCTCTCTCTCTCTGTAGCTATCTGAATCTCTCTCTCTCTCTCTGTAGCTATCTGAATCTCTCTCTCTCTGTAGTTATCTGAATCTCTCTCTCTCTCTCTGTAGCTATCTGAATCTCTATCTCTCTGTAGCTGAATCTCTCTCTGTCTCTCTCTCTCTCTCTAGCTATCTGAATATCTCTCTGTAGCTATCTGAATCTCTCTCTCACTCTAGTTTTTTGAATCTCTCTCTCTCACTGTAGCTATTTGAATCTCACTCTGTCTCTCCCTCTCTCTCTAGCTATCAGAATCTCTCTCTGTAGCTATCTGAATCTCTCTATCTCTCTGTAGCTATCTGAATCTCTATATTTCTCTGTAGCTATCTGCATCTCTCTCTGTCTCTCTCTCCCTGTAGCTATCTGAATCTCTCTCCTTCTCTCTCTCTAACTATCTGAATCTCTCTCTAGCTATCTGAATCTCTCTCTGTAGCTATCTGAATCTCTCTCTCTCCCCCCCTCTCTCTCTCTCTCTCTCTCTCTCTCTCTCTCTAGTTTTATGAATCTCTCTCTCTCACTGTAGCTATCTGAATCTTTCTCTCTCTGTAGCTATCTGAATCACTCTTTCTGTAGCTATCTGAATCTCTCTCTCTCTCTCTCTCTCTCTCTCTCTCTCTCTGTAGTATCTGATTATCACTCTCTCTGTAGCTATCTGAATCTCTCTCTCTCTGTAGCTATCTGAATCTCTCTCTCTCTCTCTGTAGCTATCTGAATATCTCTCTCTCTGTTAGCTATCTGAATCTCTCTCTCTCTGTAGCTATCTGAATCTCTCTCTCTCTCTCTGTAGCTATCTGAATCTCTCTCTCTCTCTCTCTGTAGCTATCTGAATCTCTCTCTCTGTAGTTATCTGAATTCTCTCTCTCTCTCTCTGTAGCTATCTGAAATCTCTCTCTCTCTCTCTGTAAGCTATCTGAATCTCTCTCTCTCTCTCTCTGTAAGCTATCTGAATCTCTCCTCTCTCTCTGTAGCTATCTGAATCTCTCTCTCTCTTCTCTGTAGCTATCTGAATCTCTCTCTCTCTCTCTGTAGCTATCTGAATCTCTCTCTCTCTCTCTGTAGCTATCTGAATCTCTCTCTCTCTCTCTCTGTAGCTATCTGAATCTCTCTCTCTCTCTGTAGCTATCTGAATCTCTCTCTCTCTGTAGCTATCTGAATCTCTCTCTCTCTCTGTAGCTATCTGAATCTCTCTCTCTCTCTCTGTAGCTATCTGAATCTCTCTCTCTCTCTCTCTGTAGCTATCTGAATCTCTCTCTCTCTCTGTAGCTATCTGAATCTCTCTCTCTCTCTCTCTGTAGCTATCTGAATCTCTCTCTCTCTCTGTAGCTATCTGAATCTCTCTCTCTCTCTGAGCTATCTGAATCTCCTCTCTCTCTCTGTAGCTATCTGAATCTCTCTCTCTCTCTGTAGCTATCTGAATCTCTCTCTCTCTCTGTAGCTATCTGAATCTCTCTCTCTCTCTCTGTAGCTATCTGAATCTCTCTCTCTCTCTGTAGCTATCTGAATCCTCTCTCTCTCTCTCTGTAGCTATCTGAATCTCTCTCTCTCTCTTGTAGCTATCTGAATCTCTCTCTCTCTCTCTCTGTAGCTATCTGAATCTCTCTCTCTCTCTGTAGCTATCTGAATCTCTCTCTCTCTCTGTAGCTATCTGAATCCTCTCTCTCTCTGTAGCTATCTGAATCTCTCTCTCTCTCTGTAGCTATCTGATCTCTCTCTCTCTCTGTAGCTATCTGAATCTCTCTCTCTCTCTGTAGCTATCTGAATCTCTCTCTCTCTCTCTGTAGCTATCTGAATCTCTCCTCTCCTCTCTCTGTAGCTATCTGAATCTCTCTCTCTCTCTGTAGCTATCTGAATCTCTCTCTCTCTCTGTAGCTATCTGAATCTCTCTCTCTCTCTGTAGCTATCTGAATCTCTCTCTCTCTCTGTAGCTATCTGAATCTCAATTCAATTAAATTCAAGGAGCTTTTTTTTTTTTTTTTTTTTTTTTTTTTTTTTATAGGCATGGGAAACACATTGCCAAAGCTAGTGAGGTGGATAATATACAAAAGTGAAATAAACATTAAAAATGAACGGCAAACATTACACTCACATGCGTTCCAAAATAATGAATACATTACAAATGTCATATTATGTATATATACAGTGAATGTTTCTGTCTCTCTCTATCTATCTAAATCTCTGCCTCTCTAGCTACATGAATATCCTCCCTGCTATCCCAGCTGTTCTACACCAGAAAACATCCTCCCTGCTACCCCAGCTGTTCTACACCAGAAAACATCCTCCCTGCTATCCCAGCTGTTCTACACCAGAAAACATCCTCCCTGCTATCCCAGCTGTTCTATACCAGAAAACATCCTCCCTGCTATCCCAGCTGTTCTACACCAGAAAACATCCTCCCTGCTATCCCAGCTGTTCTATACCAGAAAACAT
Source organism: Oncorhynchus kisutch (assembly GCF_002021735.2). NCBI lineage: Eukaryota > Metazoa > Chordata > Actinopteri > Salmoniformes > Salmonidae > Oncorhynchus > Oncorhynchus kisutch. The sequence goes on from NC_034182.2 coordinate 33,755,135, forward strand.
CCTCCCTGCTATCCCAGCTGTTCTATACCAGAAAACATCCTCCCTGCTATCCCAGCTGTTCTACACCAGAAAACATCCTCCCTGCTATCCCAGCTGTTCTATACCAGAAAACATCCTCCCTGCTATCCCAGCTGTTCTACACCAGAAAACATCCTCCCTGCTATCCCAACTGTTCTATACCAGAAAACATCCTCCCTGCTATCCCAGCTGTTCTACACCAGAAAACATCCTCCCTGCTATCCCAGCTGTTCTATACCAGAAAACATCCTCCCTGCTATCCCAGCTGTTCTATACCAGAAAACATCCTCCCTGCTATCCCAGCTGTTCTACACCAGAAAACATCCTCCCTGCTATCCAGCTGTTCTATACCAGAAAACATCCTCCCTGCTATCCCAGCTGTTCTACACCAGAAAACATCCTCCCTGCTATCCCAGCCACTCTATGCCAGAAAACATCCCGATCCCCGTCAATTATTTTATTAAAATTAAATGTATGAACCGCTGATTATGGAGGCCGCTGGGAAAATCTATTCTCATTTCGCCGGGAAACATTTGTCTTTTCGCTTCGCTAGCCCACAGGAGGTTTGACAGGAAAGTTGAATGTTTAAAGGGTGTGTGTGAGAGAAAGAGAGAGAAGAGTGAGGGAGAGAGAGAGGGAGAGAGAGAGGGAAAGAGGGAGAGAGGAGAGAGAGAGGAGAGAGGGAGAGAGGGGGAGAGGGGAGAGAGAGAGAGAGAGAGAGAGAGAGAGAGAGAGAGAGAGAGAGAGAGAGAGGAGAGAGAGCGAGAGAGAGAGAGAGAGAGAGAGAGGGGAGAGAGAGAGAGAGAGAGGCAAGGAGTTGGGCGGCAATCGAAAGTTACTCCCTCACTATTGACTGTGTGGTGGGACACTAGGGACCGCTGGGCCCCCAGGCAGAGTGATGCAGGTTGGAAGCAATCCCAGTCCAATGGGCTGAAAGAGTATGTTAGGAGGAGGAAGGAGAAATTGCCCTACTCTCTGTCAGCTATTAAACTGTAGCAAGGTGGGCTACTGTGTGCAGGTGTACTACATCTGTTACAATGACCTTTACTACACACCTAATATCTCTTACCTTGTTATGGTCGAATCTAAGGCCTTCGGGAAGTGGAAATTCGACCAGGAAAGACTGAAGCAGCAAATATATGTACTCTCCTCGTCAATATGGCCATTGACTCTCCAAGTCATTATCAACCATCGCTCAAAATGCTGTTGCAACATCTTTTTTGTTAGTCCAATGACCTACACATATCAGTGAGAACAGCATTGACACCCAGTCAGTATTGGTGAGAAGACACGTTGTGGTGGGTCTCTCCAGGCCAGGGAATAGTACCCATACATTAAGTCAGCAACAGTGGAAAGCCTCTACGACCACTGCTACCCTCACAGGAAGACCCCGCTGGCCCCTACTATTTCCACAGGGAGACCCCGCTGGCCCCTACTATTTTCACAGGGAGACACCGCTGGCCCCTACTATTTCCACAGGGAGACACCGCTGGCCCCTACTATTTCCACAGGGAGACCCAGCTGGCCCCTACTATTTTCACAGGGAGACACAGCTGGCCCCTACTATTTTCACAGGGAGACCCAGCTGGCCCCTACTATTTTCACAGGGATACACCGCTGGCCCCTACTATTTTCACAGGGAGACCCCGCTGGCCCCTGTTATTTTCACAGGGAGACCCAGCTGGCCCCTACTATTTTCACAGGGAGACCCCGCTGGCCCCTGTTATTTTCACAGGGAGACCCAGCTGGCCCCTACTATTTTCACAGGGATACACCGCTGGCCCCTACTATTTTCACAGGGAGACCCCGCTGGCCCCTGTTATTTTCACAGGGAGACCCAGCTGGCCCCTACTATTTTCACAGGGATACACCGCTGGCCCCTACTATTTTCACAGGGAGACCCCGCTGGCCCCTGTTATTTTCACAGGGAGACCCAGCTGGCCCCTACTATTTTCACAGGGATACACCGCTGGCCCCTACTATTTTCACAGGGAGACCCGCTGGCCCCTGTTATTTCACAGGGAGACCGAGCTGGCCCCTACTATTTTCACAGGGAGACCCAGCTGGCCCCTACTATTTTCACAGGGAGACACAGCTGGCCCCTACTATTTTCACAGGGAGACCCCGCTGGCCCCTACTATATTCACAGGGAGACCCAGCTGGCCCCTACTATTTCCACAGGGAGACCCCGCTGGCCCCTACTATTTTCACAGGGAGACCCCGCTGGCCCCTACTATTTTCACAGGGAGACCCCGCTGGCCCCTGCTATTTTCACCAAGGAGACCCTGTTGAGAAATGCCTGGAGCCCAGACTGCTTCTCATTTCACTGCTAGACTGTCTGTTGCTTCGACTCAGCAGGAGCCCACCACAGCAGTGTTCCTTGTGATAAAAGACAGAAAACATCTATCCGGTGCCACGCCTCAAAACGAACAAACAAGAAAAAGAGAGAGCAAACCGGCGGTAAGGGAATATCAGTCTGAAAAATGGGCCCTGTGTCCTTTTTTCTCCCTGTGTCCTCACAGCTCAATTTAACTGTCAGAAGCAGAAAGGCACAAGAAAATAGATGAAAACAGATCGTGTGCTGATGCGTGGTGAACCTGATCTAGCAGGTTTGGGGTACGCAGCTCGGTGTACACAGGCAATTTGAAATGGGATCTGTACACACACAGACAGACATTTTACATTTGTTATTTAGCAGATGCTCTTATGTAGAATGACTTACAGGAGGGCACAAGGGCACGTCAACAGATTTTTCATGTGGTCAGCTTGGGGATTCGAACTGGCAAACTTTCAGTTATTGGCTCAAGTATTGATACCCAGACAGAAACAGGCAGAGACAAACACACACACATGCAGACACTGACATTGACCATAACATCAGCCAACAACCATCGTACAAGCCATGCTCTAGGCTAGTTTACAAATAGGCAGTAAATTGCAGCAAAAACATCTTCAGAGTGTTCTGGGATTTTTGACAATGGCTTTAAGGGGTGAATCCATTCTTAAACCCATTTAAATGATCACCTGTTTCCTTTGAAATACGGCCTTCCTCCATCCCTGTCTTCATTCAATGGGCAGCCTTTATCAGATACTAGAGGGAACTGGCTCGATGAAATGATGGCTACGCCTTCACGCCTCCTTTAGCTTTCAGCTTGTCAGTAAACACTAATCATGACATAGGTCTATGTCTTTGAGCATGTGTGTTTGCGTAAGCGTTGTGTTTTTCCTCAACACTTTATTCTGCCTTCAGAGATTCAGACCCAATACCAAGAACGATGTGAACGTAATTAACACCCTGGGACTGGAGTGAGAGGGGAAGCTATTTGTATTTCCTTCTAAACTAATATCTCTTTTTTTTTGGCCCAAGATAAGTACAGGCTTTATTACAGGCTCGCTCTCTCTGTCATCGTGTGACTTAAAGAGCGAGAGTAGAGGCCACTGTATTCACCAAACTGACCGTGTTGACGTCGGCTGACTGCATTAGCTGGTGAGCGAGTGGGGGAGGGGCTCAGAACTGAATGGTAATGGCGTGCAGTCTACCGTAATAAATGACACTATTACATTGTGTGTACCGTTTTACTTGGTCAAGCATTCTGGGGGGGGGGGCATCCCCCTATCCACATCGACGGGACAGTAGTGGAGAGGGTAGTACGTTTTAAGTTCCTCTGCGTCACGAACAAACTGAATTGGTCCACCCACACAGACAGTGGGGTGAAGAAGGCTGCAGAAATTCAAATGTGTGTGTTTTTGGTGACAAGCCGAATTTTGTCACCAAAAACACACAAACTTTCACAGATGCACAATTCCAGAGGGTAGTGAGGTCTGCACAAAGCATCACCGGGGGCAAACTACCTGCCCTCCAGGACACCTACACCACCCGATGTCACAGGAAGGCCATAAAGATCATCAAGGACAACAACCATTGCCTGTTCACCCTGCTATCATCCAGAAGGTGAGGTCAGTACAGGTGCATCAAAGCAGGGACCGAGAGACTGAAAAACAGCTTCTATCTCATCAGAGATCACTAACATTGAGTGGCTGCTGCCAACATACTGACTCAACCCCAGCCACTTTAATAATAGAAAATGGTATGTAAAAATGTATCACTGACCACTTTAAACAATGCCACTTAATATAATGTTTACATACCCTACATTACTCATCTCATATGTATATACTGTACTCAATACCATCTACTGCATCTTGCCATCTTTATGTAATACATGTATCACTAGCCACTTTAAACAATGCCACTTAATATAATGTTTACATACCCTATATTACTCATCTCATATGTATATACTGTGCTCGATACCATCTACTGCATCTTGCCTGTGCCGTTCTGTACCATCACTCATTCAAATATCTTTATGTACATATTCTTCATCCCTTTACACTTGTGTGTATAAGGTAGTTGTTGTCACGACTTCCGCCGAAGTAGGCTCCCCTGCCTGTTCGGGCGGTGCTCGGCGGTCGTCGTCACCGTCCTACTAGCCACTACCGATCCCTTTTTCGTTTGTCTGTTGGTTTTGTCTAGTTTCACCTGTGTGTATTTTAGTTTAATTAGTGTCCTTATATATAGTAGGTTGTCCCGCCCTTGTTTTGTGCGGGATTGTATTTGTTACTCTGTTGTATGGTGGTTTTCGTGTGTTTATTCTCCGGACTATTTTGGTCCTGTGTTTGGGCTGGTCAATTGTATGCGCCCTGTGTGTTGGCGTGACCGCCTTTGTGCGCCGGAGAATAAATTGACAATCTACTGAACCCTGCTCTCTGCGCCTGATTCCACCCACCACTCCTAGTAAATCGTGACAGTTGTTGTGAAATCGTTAGGTTAGATTACTCGTTGGTTTTTACTGCACTGTCAGAACTAGAAGCACAAGCATTTCGCTACACTTGCATTAACATCTGTTAACCATGTGTATGTGACCAATAAAATATGATTTGATTTGATTTGATTTCCATGTAGAAATTATTTTGGGGTTGTGGCGAAATAGCAGTTTTGTTGTGGATATAAAACGTATTTATGGAGAGCGCTAGTGGACATAGCGAGACACTGTAATCCTTATTGTATAAAATGATAGAAATAACATGGAATACATGGTGCTAGGCAGAAATGGCTATTTCTCTGGTTTTATAGCTACTGTCTTTGACACAGTGATATCAGACGTTTCTATGGCACAATTGTTTGGATGCATTGAGCAGGCGCCAGAGCAGTCATTTAACTACACTGTAGCTTTTCTGGCTGGTGAGAGAGAGAGAGAGAGAGAGAGAGAGAGAGAGAGAGAGAGAGAGAGAGAGAGAGACTACAGAGAGAAAGAGAGAAAGTGCACTCGTACAAGAATGAAAGAGAGAGGGTATTTGGGGTGTTAGCAGAAGAAGGGGGCCTTTCACTCAGTCCTGGTCAGAGTCAGTCAGCCATGCCTTTAGCAAATTGGGGCCCTAACCTCTTGGCCCTGCAGCTCTGGCTCTGCTCTGTGCTCTGCTGTGGTGAGGTAGACCAGCTCAGATTAGCCTGAGTACTGTGGATGTCCTCTCTGCTCCACTGACTGAGGTGCTGCGGCGATACTGTCATATCTGTAGGACACTGTCATATCTGTAGGATACTGTCATATCGGTAGGATACTGTCATATCTGTAGGATACTGTCCTATCTGTAGGACACTGTCATGTCTGTAGGATACTGTCCTATCTGTAGGATACTGTCCTATCTGTAGGATACTGTCCTATCTGTAGGACACTGTCCTATCTGTAGGACACTGTCATATCTGTAGGATACTGTCCTATCTGTAGGACACTGTCATATCTGTTGGATACTGTCATATCGGTAGGATACTGTCATATCTGTAGGATACTGTCCTATCTGTAGGATACCGTCACATCTGTAGGATACTGTCATATCGGTAGGATACTGTCATATCTGTAGGATACTGTCCTATCTGTAGGACACTGTCATATCTGTAGGGTACTGTCCTATCTGTAGGATACTGTCATATCTGTAGGATACTGTCATATCTGTAGGATACTGTCATATCTGTAGGATACTGTCATATCTGTAGGATACTGTCATATCGGTAGGATACTGTCATATCTGTAGGATACTGTCATATCTGTAGGACACTGTCATATCTGTAGGATACTGTCATATCTGTAGGATACTGTCTTTTCTGTAGGATACTGTCATATCGGTAGGATACTGTCATATCTGTAGGATACTGTCCTATCTGTAGGACACTGTCATATCTGTAGGATACTGTCCTATCTGTAGGATACTGTCCTATCTGTAGGATACCGGCCTATCTGTAGGACACTGTCCTATCTGTAGGATACTGTCCTATCTGTAGGATACTGTCCTATCTGTAGGACACTGTCCCATCTGTAGGACACTGTCATATCTGTAGGACACTGTCATATCTGTAGGATACTGTCATATCGGTAGGACACTGTCATATCTGTAGGACACTGTCATATCTGTAGGACACTGTCATATCTGTAGGATACTGGCCTATCTGTAGGATACTGGCCTATCTGTAGGATACTGTCCTATCTGTAGGATACTAGCATTTCTACACTGTAGCACACGCCAATACATTGCGGCACAAACATGAACATATTTTGACAGTTAGTTATGGAATATAGCAGATTTACATTTAAAGCCTACAGATGGTACAGAAGGTAAACAAAGGCCATATGCAGTATGAACTATAAAAACTATGAACTATAAACTATGAACTATAAACTATGAACTATAAACTGTGAACTATAAAACTATAAAAAAACAGCACCACTTAGACTGCATACTCGTATCATCACAATGATAAAGAAACCTGATGAAACCTACACATGCAGAGTGACAAAAGCATGCACGGACATGACAGTGTTGCTATTTATACACTCACACACCTTTAACCCTGAACCAAACCACCGACAGATCAGGCATAGTGCTATAGAAACTCAGAGCGACCTAGGCTAACCTTCAGCATTGAGACTGATCCCACCAGTCTCCTCCCGTCAGTGTAATGGTAATTGCAGGGGTCTGGATGGACTATGCTGTTCCACTGGCTGAGCAGCGGTGGAGAGAGAGTGAGGCTAAAGCAACCCCTAATAGGAGCCATGAAAGTACCAATGTGGTGGGGGTGAGACTGAGAAAGGACCCCTTCACCTCTTCCTGCTTTCACCTCTCCCTGTCACCTAGCACAACCTTTTCACTGGTACACTGTGTTAGGAATGGTTCGATGCCACTGACTGAACATTGTGTGTGAGTGTGCGTGTGTGGGAGTGTGTGTGCATGTATGTGAGTGTGTGAGCGTGGGTGTGCATGCAAGTGAGTGAGTGTGTGTGAGTGTGAGTGCGTGTGTGTGTGTAGTATTCTGTTGACATTGCCTTTACATTCTCTTCCTACTCTTTCCATCTCAGCTCCCCCCATCTGATGAAAACAAGATAGAGGGAGGGAGCGTGGGGAGGAGAGAGAAAACAAGATAGAGAGAGGGAGCGTAGGGAGGAGAGAGACAACAAGATAGAGAGAGGGAGGGAGCGTGGGGAGGAGAGAGAAAACAAGATAGAGAGAGGGAGCGTGGGAGGAGAGAGAAAACAAGATAGAGAGAGGGAGCGTGGGGAGGAGGAGAGACAACAAGATAGAGGGAGGGAGCGTGGGGAGGAGAGAGAAAACAAGATAGAGAGAGGGAGCGTGGGGAGGAGAGAGAAAACAAGATAGAGAGAGGGAGCGTGGGGAGGAGAGAGACAACAAGATAGAGAGAGGGAGCGTGGGGAGGAGAGAGAAAACAAGATAGAGAGAGGGAGCGTGGGGAGGAGAGAGAAAACAAGATAGAGAGAGGGAGCGTGGGGAGGAGAGAGACAACAAGATAGAGGGAGGGAGCGTGGGGAGAGAGAGAGAACAAGATAGATGGAGGGAGCGTGGGGAGGAGAGAGAAAACAAGATAGAGGGAGGGAGCGTGGGGAGGAGAGAGAGAACAAGATAGATGGAGGGAGCGTGGGGGAGGAGAGAGACAACAAGATAGAGAGAGGGAGCATGGGAGGAGAGAGAAAACAAGATAGAGAGAGGGAGCGTGGGAGGAGAGAGAAAACAAGATAGAGAGAGGGAGCGTGGGGAGGAGAGAGACAACAAGATAGAGGGAGGGAGCGTGGGGAGGAGAGAGAAACAAGATAGAGAGAGGGAGCGTGGGGAGGAGAGAGAAAACAAGATAGAGAGAGGGAGCGTGGGGAGGAGAGAGACGACAAGATAGAGAGAGGGAGCGTGGGAGGAGAGAGAAAACAAGATAGAGAGAGGGAGCGTGGGGAGGAGAGAGAGAACAAGATAGAGGGAGGGAGCGTGGGGAGGAGAGAGAAAACAAGATAGAGGGAGGGAGCGTGAGGAGGAGAGAGAAAACAAGATAGAGGGAGGGAGCGTGGGGAGGAGAGAGAAAACAAGATAGAGAGAGGGAGCGTGGGGAGGAGAGAAAACAAGATAGAGGGAGGGAGCGTGGGGAGGAGAGAGAAAACAAGATAGAGAGAGGGAGCGTGGGGAGGAGAGAGAAAACAAGATAGAGGGAGGGAGCGTGGGGAGGAGAGAGAAAACAAGATAGAGAGAGGGAGCGTGGGAGGAGAGAGAGAACAAGATAGAGAGAGGGAGCGTGGGGAGGAGAGAGAAAACAAGATAGAGAGAGGGAGCGTGGGGAGGAGAGAGAGAACAAGATAGATGGAGGGAGCGTGGGGAGGAGAGAGAGAACAAGATAGAGAGAGGGAGCGTGGGGAGGAGAGAGAAAACAAGATAGAGGGAGGGAGCGTGGGGAGGAGAGAGAAAACAAGATAGAGAGAGGGAGCGTGGGGAGGAGAGAGAGAACAAGATAGATGGAGGGAGCGTGGGGAGGAGAGAGAGAACAAGATAGAGAGAGGGAGCGTGGGGAGGAGAGAGAAAACAAGATAGAGAGAGGGAGCGTGGGGAGGAGAGAGAGAACAAGATAGAGGGAGGGAGCGTGGGAGGAGAGAGAAAACAAGATAGAGGGAGGGAGCGTGGGGAGGAGAGAGAAAACAAGATAGAGGGAGGGAGCGTGGGGAGGAGAGAGAAAACAAGATAGAGAGAGGGAGCGTGAAGAGGAGAGAGAGAACAAGATAGAGGGAGGGAGCGTGGGGAGGAGAGAGAAAACAAGATAGAGAGAGGGAGCGTGGGGAGGAGAGAGAAAACAAGATAGAGGGAGGGAGCGTGGGGAGGAGAGAGAGAACAAGATAGAGGGAGGGAGCGTGGGGAGGAGAGAGAAAACAAGATAGAGAGAGGGAGCGTGGGGAGGAGAGAGAGAACAAGATAGAGGGAGGGAGCGTGGGGAGGAGAGAGAGAGAACAAAATAGAGAGAGGGAGCGTGGGGAGGAGAGAGAAAACAAGATAGAGGGAGGGAGCGTGGGGAGGAGAGAGAAAACAAGATAGAGAGAGGGAGCGTTGGGGAGGAGAGAGAGAACAAGATAGAGGGAGGGAGCGTGGGGAGGAGAGAGAAAACAAGATAGAGAGAGGGAGCGTGGGGAGGAGAGAGAAAACAAGATAGAGAGAGGGAGCGTGGGGAGGAGAGAGAGAACAAGATAGAGGGAGGGAGCGTGGGGAGGAGAGAGAAAACAAGATAGAGAGAGGGAGCGTGGGGAGGAGAGAGAGAACAAGATAGAGGGAGGGAGCGTGGGGAGGAGAGAGAGAACAAAATAGAGAGAGGGAGCGTGGGGAGGAGAGAGAAAACAAGATAGAGGGAGGGAGCGTGGGGAGGAGAGAGAAAACAAGATAGAGAGAGGGAGCGTGGGGAGGAGAGAGAAAACAAGATAGAGGGAGGGAGCGTGGGGAGGAGAGAGAGAACAAGATAGAGGGAGGGAGCGTGGGGAGGAGAGAGAAAACAAGATAGAGAGAGGGAGCGTGGGGAGGAGAGAGAGAACAAGATAGATGGAGGGAGCGTGGGGAGGAGAGAGAGAACAAGATAGAGAGAGGGAGCGTGGGGAGGAGAGAGAAAACAAGATAGAGGGAGGGAGCGTGGGGAGGAGAGAGAGAACAAGATAGATGGAGGGAGCGTGGGGAGGAGAGAGAGAACAAGATAGAGAGAGGGAGCGTGGGGAGGAGAGAGACAACAAGATAGAGAGAGGGAGCGTGGGGAGGAGAGAGACAACAAGATAGAGAGAGGGAGCGTGGGGAGGAGAGAGAAAACAAGATAGATGGAGGGAGCGTGGGGAGGAGAGAGAAAACAAGATAGAGAGAGGGAGCGTGGGGAGGAGAGAGAACAAGATATAGGGAGGGAGCGTGGGGAGGAGAGAGAGAACAAGATAGAGGGAGGGAGCGTGGGCAGGAGAGAGAAAACAAGATAGATGGAGGGAGCGTGGGGAGGAGAGAGAAAACAAGATAGAGAGAGGGAGCGTGGGGAGGAGAGAGAGAACAAGATAGAGGGAGGGAGCGCGGGGAGGAGAGAGAAAACAAGATAGAGAGAGGGAGCGTGGGGAGGAGAGAGAAAACAAGATAGATGGAGGGAGCGTGGGGAGGAGAGAGAAAACAAGATAGAGAGAGGGAGCGTGGGGAGGAGAGAGAAAACAAGATAGATGGAGGGAGCGTGGGAGGAGAGAGAAAACAAGATAGAGGGAGGGAGCGTGGGGAGGAGAGAGAAAACAAGATAGAGAGAGGGAGCGTGGGGAGGAGAGAGAGAACAAGATAGATGGAGGGAGCGTGGGGAGGAGAGAGAGAACAAGATAGATGGAGGGAGCGTGGGGAGGAGAGAGAAAATGAAAGGTGGAGCTGGAGAGCAGTGAAGAAGAATCCAAAAGGATGGATTGGTGTTAGAGAACATCGGGAACAGAGCAGGAAGGATGCTGTGACTCGATTCGAGGTGCAAGATGGGTTGAAGGAGGGTAGAAATGGAAGAGAGGAACAGAGATGAGGGTGCAAGCGTATGACAAGATGCTACATTATGAGTTTGCACAGAGCCTACAAACATAAATGTACTTAATGTCCAGGCGACAAACTCTGCCGTACATTAGAGATGTCATACCTGCCATCGTATTGCATTTATTTAAGGATGCAGAAGAGGCAGCTTTCTGAGTCTTTCTGGATGCTAGCTAAGAGGCTCCCTGGGTAACTATGTGTGGGTAAAGGGAAAGGGCACAGCCTCTACTAAACACTACAGGATGTTGTTCCCTCCCAGGAAAATACCATAGAATGTTCAGGTAGCTGCCCTATTGATCCTGTCCTTTCCTGCATCTACAATGACAGTGTGTCCTTCAGTAGCTCAAAAACTATTTGATAGTTTTACATAGCTGCAATAGATCAATACTAGGTCAAATACCGGTGAATATATTAAACAGTTGCAACTGCATACAGTAGCTGCCAAAGTGCTCCTGTAAAGCCACATAACTACCATAGAATGGGCCTAGTTCACTCCACACATCTAAGTGAACTTTTAAGAGCCTTTTCACACGGTGGTGCCAAAACCCAACCACCCAGTCACACACACCATCCAAATCGAATCTAGGGCCACAGACTCACAGCTGAGGCCCCGGCCATGAGCTGTTAGCTGCCAACAGTGAACATGAGCAATCAGACTGCTACAAGGGTCCTTCAGGGTCCAATAAGGCCAGATCACCTGATCATGTGGCCAAAAAACACGCCACTGTGGGTCGATTATTCCTCCTCACTCTCCTCATCTTCCTCCTCTGGATTCCCCCCTCGCACGACACTTGTGAGGGTTGTGCTGTCACTGTGCAGCGTGCAGTCCGTCGGGGCATTGGAACTGAGGGCTGTTTGGAGTCAGGACAGAGCAGAGTCTGAAGGCAGAAAGAGGGACCAGGGACAGGGAGTTGACAGGCCTGCCTGACTGAACACGGACCAGAGGAAATGGAACGAGTGGGGAATCCAGAGGAGGAAGATGAGGAGAGTGAGGAGGAATAATCGATCCACAGTGGCGTGTTTTTTGGCCACATGATCAGGTGATCTGGCCTTATTGGACCCCGAAGGACCCTTGTAGCAGTCTGATTGCTCATGTTCACTGTTGGCAGCTAACAGCTCATGGCCGGGGCCTCAGCTGTGAGTCTGTGGCCCTAGATTCGGTTGGTGAAAGAGGGGAGCTGTGACGACATGTGATGGAGGCTGAGGTTCCTGCATCATCTCTGGAGCTTTTCACTAGTTTTCTCTGATGCAGAAACACACTTTCACACAAGTGTTGAGTCCACTTTTCTCCTTCACCCTCCTACATCAGTTCACCCTGATCGCTCCCCTATGTTTATCTCCTTCTCCCCCTCTCTCTTCTTCGTACATTGCTTTCTGACACTTAACCAAGGCACCGATCCCTCCCTCTCTCCTCCTCTCACCACTCCTGCAGTCTGAGCAGTGAACACAAACAGGCTAGGAGACAGGAGAGGAGATGGAGAGGAGAGGAGCTCTCTCCTGTGAGCTGACATGACCGAACCGCTGGGCTGACTACACCACAGCAATCACACAGGGCGGAGAGGGGCTGAAAGTAGAGCAGCGACTGAGTCTCACACACACACATGCAGGAACACACACACAGACACACACACACAAAACCCCCCTAAGGGTGTGAAAACACTCACTGAGGATTCTGTACTGTACCCCCAAAAAACGCTCGAGAGATAAAGAGAGGGAGAGAGAGGGATGAGGAAAGAATCCTAGAATGAGAAGGAAGACAGCAAACGAATAGGAGGAAAACTAAACGAGAAAGTAAGACAGCTGGAAATCAGATGGAAATCTTCATTCCTGTCCTACAATGTCCCTGTAATCACTAGAAAGCAACGCTGCCTACTGACGCCTACTTAGGCCCAAGCACAATGACTTGTGTCAGTGGGGAGTTGCATAGCATCGTGTTGCATAGAATCGTGGTCCGTATGGGGAGGTGGGGCAACACGACAGGTTACATCAGAGGCACTTCCCCTCTGCATCCGGGTTAATGAGATCAACCCTGACTACTGCCACAGGGACACAGAGATAAGAGAGAAGAAGAGAGGGGGGTGGGGGGGTGGAGAGTAGGACAAGGGATGGGTGAGGTGGGAAGGCGGTGGAGAGAGAGAGAGAGAGATACAGAAAAAATGGTTGGAGGGAAGGATGGAAAAAGAGAAGCCAAGGAAGAGAGAGAGGGAAGGAAGGAAGATAAAAGGGGGAGAAAGAAACAGAGAGAAGAGAGGGACAGAGAGGAGGGAGAGAAGAAGAAAGGAGTGAAAGAAAGAAACAGAGAGAAGAGAGGGACAGAGAGGAGGGAGAGAAGAAGAAAGGAGTGAAAGAAAGAAACAGAGAGCGTTTGAGTAAAGTGCAAACGACAGAGGGGTTGATGGGATATTTGCTCCACACCTCTCAGATCTGAGACCCTTCCTTGTCATGTTTCCAGAGTGACTGTGAGACGTCTGGCATGCTTTCCTAAAGCTTTACCCAGTATGTTTATTTATAGGAGTGGCTACGTACCCTCAACATTTATCACGGGCCCGCCTCAGAAGACCCTAAAAAGCATGCCCCATCCCGGAGAGTAAGCCCAGGCTGGACCTTCCCCCCCCCCTGTTACCACAGTTCCCTCATCCGTATACTGCAGTATCATTTCCACATTCAAAACCTCCAAATCGCTACATATCCTGCCATCGAAACGTGTCTAAGACCTTGCTAAACCATTGATCTCTTGTTATTTTGACAGCTTGTTCGATGCTCTGTGCGCTAGTTCCCCTTTGGAATCTCACCCCAATAAATGATTTATCAGGAAGAGGTCTTTCTATTTTCTCCTGTAGTGTTTGTTGCAGTTTTTGTGTTGTTGTGTGTTGCCATGGAGTGAGAGGAGTGTTTCCGTGGTGATGAGATTATTATGGGATAGTGTGGGTTAAAGTCAATGATGTTGGGTAGATTGGCGGGAGATTGAGGGGAGATGATACCTACGGGCCAGAGATGATCTACTTCCCTTTGAACATGATGTTGGGTAGATTGGCGGGAGATGGAGGGGAGATGATACCTACGGGCCAGAGATGATTTACTTCCCTTTGAACATGATGTTGGGTAGATTGGCGGGAGATGGAGGGGAGATGATACCTACGGGCCAGAGATGATTTACTTCCCTTTGAACATGATGTTGGGTAGATTGGTGGGAGATGGAGGGGAGATGATACCTACGGGCCAGAGATGATCTACTTCCCTTTGAACATGATGTTGGGTAGATTGGCGGGAGATGGAGGGGAGATGATACCTACGGGCCAGAGATGATCTACTTCCCTTTGAACATGATGTTGGGTAGATTGGTGGGAGATGGAGGGGAGATGATACATACGGGCCAGAGATGATCTACTTCCCTTTGAACATGATGTTGGGTAGATTGGCGGGAGATGGAGGGGAGATGATACCTACGGGCCAGAGATGATCTACTTCCCTTTGAACATGATGTTGGGTAGATTGGCGGGAGATGGAGGGGAGATGATACCTACGGGCCAGAGATGATCTACTTCCCTTTGAACATGATGTTGGGTAGATTGGCGGGAGATGGAGGGGAGATGATACCTACGGGCCAGAGATGATCTACTTCCCTTTGAACATGATGTTGGGTAGATTGGCGGGAGATGGAGGGGAGATGATACCTACGGGCCAGAGATGATCTACTTCCCTTTGAACATGATGTTGGGTAGATTGGCGGGAGATGGAGGGGAGATGATACCTACGGGCCAGAGATGATCTACTTCCTTTTGAACATGATGTTGGGTAGATTGGTGGGAGATGGAGGGGAGATGATACCTACGGGCCAGAGATGATCTACTTCCCTTTGAACATGATGTTGGGTAGATTGGCGGGAGATGGAGGGGAGATGATACCTACGGGCCAGAGATGATCTACTTCCCTTTGAACATGATGTTGGGTAGATTGGTGGGAGATGGAGGGGAGATGATACCTACGGGCCAGAGATGATTTACTTCCCTTTGAACATGATGTTGGGTAGATTGGTGGGAGATGGAGGGGAGATGATACCTACGGGCCAGAGATGATCTACTTCCCTTTGAACATGATGTTGGGTAGATTGGCGGGAGATGGAGGGGAGATGATACCTACGGGCCAGAGATGATCTACTTCCCTTTGAACATGATGTTGGGTAGATTGGTGGGAGATGGAGGGGAGATGATACATACGGGCCAGAGATGATCTACTTCCCTTTGAACATGATGTTGGGTAGATTGGCGGGAGATGGAGGGGAGATGATACCTACGGGCCAGAGATGATCTACTTCCCTTTGAACATGATGTTGGGTAGATTGGCGGGAGATGGAGGGGAGATGATACCTACGGGCCAGAGATGATCTACTTCCCTTTGAACATGATGTTGGGTAGATTGGCGGGAGATGGAGGGGAGATGATACCTACGGGCCAGAGATGATCTACTTCCCTTTGAACATGATGTTGGGTAGATTGGCGGGAGATGGAGGGGAGATGATACCTACGGGCCAGAGATGATCTACTTCCCTTTGAACATGATGTTGGGTAGATTGGCGGGAGATGGAGGGGAGATGATACCTACGGGCCAGAGATGATCTACTTCCTTTTGAACGTGATGTTGGGCTGTTTTAATCTTATCCCGTCTCTCTCTCCATCTCTCGCCCCCTCCCTCGCCACCTCTCTCGCCCCCTCCCTCGCCCCCTCCCTCGCCACCTTGCTCTTCCATGTTCAACCCTTCCCTCAACCTCGCTCTCCTCACCAGCCTCCATTGTCAACAGTCTTTCTACCTCTGTTATGTCTCTCTATCTCGGTCTCTTTTGGTCTCTATCACTCCACAACCCACCATTTCCTCAGCCGTCTCCCTCCTCTGTCATGACTTATTTCATTCTCTCGTCCTCTTTTATGCTTCGTTCTTTTCCTTCTGAATCACCAACCTCATCAATATTCATATTCATATAAATATTCATACCCCTACGGTGGTATGCGAGTCTGTTAAGCACCGCTCCGAAATTAATGGTCTCCCAGCTATGCAGTGTTCAGCCAGTGTTGTCACATATATATACACACACACACACATACACACTCTCACACACACACACTTCCTACGCCGCCGTTTCTCACTGTACGCCTGGTGAGGAGATAGGAATTTAACTGGAGACATGCTGAGATCATGATCAACATCATATACTCAGGGTGTTTTCCTTGTATATTCTTGATTGATGTAGTTGGTGGAGGTGTGTGTGATGTGTTTGTGAATCTAGATATGTCCTTCTTTTGCATTGAAAGTGGGCTGATGGTGTGTGTGTGTGTGTGTGTGTGTGTGTGTGTGTGTGTGTGTGTGTGTGTGTGTGTGTGTGTGTGTGTGTGTGTGTGTGTGTGTGTGTGTGTGTGTGTGTGTGTGTGTGTGTGTGTGTGTGTGTGTGTGTGTCCATGTGTATTCCTGCATGTTTTGTGTCTCATGGGAGTATGTTTTCCTCATAAGTCACATAAACAAGCTACATATCCTGCAAAAGTGTGTATTTCCGTTCTGTGCAGTCAGGCCAGGTGTTGCATTCAGTGATCGGCGATACATTATCCGTCATAAGAGGCCAGCGAGAGACTGGAGGCCAAGTTGGGAGAAATCATCAGCCTAATCAGCAATGACAGGTAGAACACCACATCTCCCAAATACACCCCAGTCACCTAGCATTAGCATTAGCATCTTTACATCCTCCTCCACTGCCCACATACAGTATGACATCAATTCTTCATCATCTTGATGCCGCTTTCACAGAACACATACAGCTTCCAAGTAACATGTATTGATAATAAAGGAAAAGGTACTCTTGCAGAAGTAGGAGTCAAGTCACATGACATATCTACTGAGCACACCATAAAACATGAGGAACCCTCGTTTGTTTCTCTGCTGTAACATAGTATAGTAATTGAGGAGAACTGTGGTGGGTTGACAGATGGAGGTATAGGTGGATTAACTGTGGTGGGTTGACAGATGGAGGTATAGGTGGATTAACTGTGGTGGGTTGACATATGGAGGTATAGGTGGATTAACTGTGGTGGGTTGACAGATGGAGGTATAGGTGGATTAACTGTGGTGGGTTGACATATGGAGGTATAGGTGGATTAACTGTGGTGGGTTGACATATGGAGGTATAGGTGGATTAACTGTGGTGGGTTGACAGATGGAGGTATAGGTGGATTAACTGTGGTGGGTTGACATATGGAGGTATAGGTGGATTAACTGTGGTGGGTTGACATATGGAGGTATAGGTGGATTAACTGTGGTGGGTTGACATATGGAGGTATAGGTGGATTAACTGTGGTGGGTTGACATATGGAGGTATAGGTGGATTAATTGTGGTGGGTTGACATATGGAGGTAAGGTGGATTAACTGTGGTGGGTTGACATATGGAGGTATAGGTGGATTAACTGTGGTGGGTTGACATATGGAGGTATAGGTGGATTAACTGTGGTGGGTTGACATATGGAGGTATAGGTGGATTAACTGTGGTGGGTTGACATATGGAGGTATAGGTGGATTAACTGTGGTGGGTTGACAGATGGAGGTATAGGTGGATTAACTGTGGTGGGTTGACATATGGAGGTATAGGTGGATTAACTGTGGTGGGTTGACATATGGAGGTATAGGTGGATTAACTGTGGTGGGTTGACATATGGAGGTATAGGTGGATTAACTGTGGTGGGTTGACATATGGAGGTATAGGTGGATTAACTGTGGTGGGTTGACATATGGAGGTATAGGTGGATTAACTGTGATGGGTTGACATATGGAGGTATAGGTGGATTAACTGTGGTGGGTTGACATATGGAGGTATAGGTGGATTAACTGTGGTGGGTTGACATATGGAGGTATAGGTGGATTAACTGTGGTGGGTTGACATATGGAGGTATAGGTGGATTAACTGTGATGGGTTGACATATGGAGGTATAGGTGGATTAACTGTGGTGGGTTGACATATGGAGGTATAGGTGGATGGGTGGAGGAAGAAAGGAATAAAAAGGTAGTATTGATAGTTATTTCATAAACTCTTGGAAGCAGCTAGTGGTCATGGCATGAGTCATGTTTGAGCATGAGGGAGGGTGAGAGAGAGAGAGAGAGAGAGAGAGAGAGAGAGAGAGAGAGAGAGAGAGAGAGAGAGAGAGAGAGAGAGAGAGAGAGAGAGGGAGAGAGAGAGAGACAGAGAGAGAGACAGAGAGAGAGAGAGAGAGAGAGAGACAGAGAGAGAGACAGAGAGAGAGAGAGACAGAGAGCGAGAGAGAGAGAGAGAGAGAGAGAGAGAGAGAGAGAGAGAGAGAGAGAGAGACAGAGACAGAGAGAGAGAGAGAGAGAGAGAGAGAGAGAGGTCGAAGGACACATTCATAAAATAGCAATAACAATTACACAGCTAGACCTCATACAGTATCCCTAATGCCATGCAACCAGACAGATGTGTGAAATCTTGACAGTGGCTCAAGGAAGGAGGGGCATCTCTCTACAGCTCTCCAACCTCCCACCATCTAGTTCCACATTTTCCCCCACTTTCCCTCTCTCTCTCTCACCCCATCTCTGCCCCCTCGTTCTCCACTTCCAGATGTACAGACATACACCCACTAACAAACCCTTTGTCTGCCTCTGTCTCACTGACCAAAGTGAGAGACTCTACAATAGATCCAAATGGAGAGAGAAACATCTCTGTCCACTCTATTCTGCACATTGTCTCTGAATCGGCTCTTCTCTTGTGAAGAGGAGATGAGTGGATGCTGTTATCTAAATGGTGCAGGGTCAACACTAAGCTAGACCTCTCCTTCTCCACCACTACCTGTCAACACTAAGCTAGACCTCTCCTTCCCCACCATTCCCTGACAACACTAAGCTAGACCTCTCCTTCCCCACCACTACCTGTCAACACTATGATCGACCTCTCCTTCTCCACCATTACCTGTCAACACTAAGCCAGACCTCTCCCTCTCCTCCATTACCTGTCAACACTAAGCTAGACCTCTCCTTCTCCACCACACCTGTCAACACTAAGCTAGACCTCTCCTTCTCCACCATTACCTGTCAACACTAAGCTAGACCTCTCCTTCTCCACCACTACCTGTCAACACTACTCTAGACCTCTCCTTCTCCACCACACCTGTCAACACTAAGCTAGACCTCTCCTTCTCCACCATTACCTGTCAACACTAAGCCAGACCTCTCCTTCTCCACCACTACCTGTCAACACTACTCTAGACCTCTCCTTCTCCACCATACCTGTCAACACTAAGCCAGACCTATCCTTCTCTACCATTATCTGTCAACACTATGCCAGACCTCTCCTTCTCCACCATACCCTGACAACACTAAGCTAGACCTCTCCTTCCCCACCATTACCTGTCAACACTAAGCTAGACCTCTCCTTCTCCACCATTCCTGTCAACACTCAGCCAGACCTATCCTTCTCTACCAATATCTGTCAACACTAAGCTAGACCTCTCCTTCTCCACCATTACCTGTCAACACTAAGCTAGACCTTTACTTTCCTGTGTGTGTGTGTGTGTGTGTGTCTGTGTGTCTGTGTGTGTGGGTGTGTGTGTGTCTGTGTGTGTGTGTGTGTGTGTGTGTGTCTGTGTGTCTGTGTGTCTGTGTGTGTGTGTGTGTGTGTGTGTGTGTGTGTGTGTGTGTGTGTGTGTGTGTGTGTGTGTGTGTGTGTGTGTGTGTGTGTGTGTGTGTGTGTGTATAATGGGTGTCGGTGTGTCTGTTTGTGAAAGATAGTGAGGATACATGTACACCCTATGTGCTGTCCCAGATATTCTTCCAACAGATAAGACCACAACGCCCAGAAGCCACTCTTCTTAAAAAAAAAACAGGAAAATAATACAATCACGGGTAAACTGGTAAACCCTCACAGCCAATCAAAACCCTTACTCACTCTTATCCCATACTTGAGCTTTCATCACCAGGAGCCCTGACAATACACCATCGTGGCCATAACCTGCCGCGGAATCGTTACATACAACCCTGAGTGTTGACCACTAAAACCTAATCATTTGATCATCGCAGATGATTTGAGATATTGAACACTGAGGTGAGCGTCAAGCCATGACGCTCACAGTGTCGACTATGGAAGGATGGTCATTAGATTGGCTGGGCCTGGAAGGCCTCATATAGGCCTGCACTATGGGGGCCTCTGTCGACACACACACAGACACTAGTGTAAATCCACCTGATAGCTAGGAGAGTGGGACTACTACAGTGTAGTCTAGTCCATTTCCCTGATCCAGTCTAAAAACACAGCCCCTCTGACAGTGCAGTGAGTGGGGTGTTTACGGTGTGCCAGTCCCTTGCAGTGAACCACTGCCAGCACCTTAAAGAGACACTCCTCTAGGAGCTAAGAGGATTGTCTGGATAAAGCCCCACTTTTGCTCTGAACCTACCCAGGGAGGAGGCACCTGGACTGGGGAGGGAGTGGAGAGGGATCAGTGGGGGAAGTGGAGGGTAGTAATATGCTCCTAATAGGGGCTTAACCCTGATATAGACTCCTGAGGAGGGAGCACACTGCTAAGTAGTGCACTGTTGGCTGACTGAACAATTGAATGATCACTTTAGGCTAATACTAGAGCAGTCCACTGAGGCAGTGAACAACTACATTGACATCATTGCATTTTATTGAAGTAAAACAATACATAGCTTTGTTATCGGACAAATAATATGGCTGTTAGGCTTCAAAAACGTTTCATCCATGCTTTGGAATGCTCCGATTACAGTTGCCTCTTTCAGATAAACATCCAATTGTGTTTTTTCTGTCAAATGTTAATGATCGAATTAGCAAAACCTCTTTTAGGTTTGAAACGATGATCCACCTCAGACACAGAAAATTAATGTGAAGAAATTAGCTTAACATAGGAATGCCGACGGTGACTAAAATATACACCTCACCTCGCTGTTGTCCCCTAACGCATACTCTCACAAACTGCAATTACTTGTCGCTGTCGTCAAGAGTTTTTCTTTTTTTAAGGAGGAATGAATCAGGAAAACAGAGGGAGGGAGGGAGGGAGGGGGAGTGCAGGGACTGTCATAATGATTGAGAGAGAGGTAAAAGTATGTCAGGCACTATGTTCGCGGCGATGCTCTCTCCACTGTCACTGGAGAACTTCACTGTCTTTCGTGTGTATCGACCGGTGTGCGTGCCTCTCAGAGTGTACACAACAGTGTGTTTCTACACAAGCACTGCAGAGGTTCCACCCCTAGTCACTACAATGTGGAAGTGTGAGGCCTTGGACCACATCAGTGTTGTGTGTTAATCCATTCCCCTCTCCAGTTGTGCCCCCTGTGCTCCTGCATATTGCTGTTTAGCCCAGTCAAGCAGGTCAGGCAGAGGCAGGTATGCTGCCATCTCCATAGGAACACCCAGCCATCCTTCCCTCCATCCAGTCACCCTTCGTAGAACCCAGCACCCTCCACTGCACCAGGAAGTGACTCAACGCCCGACTGCATTCTGGGATCACGACGGCAGCTCAGAGACCAGGCTCGCTGCACCTCTGAATGGTGAGATTCTACACTAGTTGGCTGTTGGCAAGCTAGACCAAACCACCTACTGTAACCATCTAACCACACGCCAGGGTTGGCATCTCATCAGCGACTCGGTGTGACCTCAAATCAGTGTGGAAGAAAACAGTCATGAGAGTGAACGTTGTTTAGGAAAAAGTGTGTGCGCGAGAGTGAAAGAGAGCAAGTGAGAGAGTGAGAGAGTGAGAGAGTGAGAGAGAGAGAGAGAGAGAGAGAGAGGGTGTGAGAGTGACTGAAAAAGAAAGAGAGAGAGAGAGAGAGAGAGAGGGTTTGAGAGTGACTGAAAAAGAAAGAGAGAGAGAGAGAGAGAGTGAGAGAGATAGAGAGAGAGAGAGTGTGAGAGAGAGAGAGAGGGAGAGGGAGGGAGGGAGGGAGGGAGAGAGAGAGAGAGAGAGAGAGAGAGAGAGAGAGAGGGTGTGAGAGTGAATGTAAAAGAAAGAGAGAGAGAAGGGAAAGAGAGATAGAGTGTAATGTTTACTGTTCATCATTTATTGTTTACTTCACTTTGGTTTATTATCTATTTCACTTGCGTCGGCAATGTCAACATATGTTTCCCATTCCAATGAATCCCCTTAAATTGAAATTGAATTGAATTGAGAGAGAGATAAAAGTGCAAAGTAATGTCTATAATATTTCCCATCTTGTTTTGTTTTGTCTTTCATACCATGTGTCGTGTCTTTACTATCATTAACTGAAGATGTATTTATCAAATAACTCTCTGTAATTATTATTACGCGATTAAACTGATTAATCATGTAACTGTGATTAACTAGGAAGTCGGGGCACCAAGGAAAATATTCAGATTACAAAGGTATAATTTTCCTAATATAACTTTTCAGATATTTTCATATCTGATCAATTAGTCTTCATAATTAGTGAATTATTTACTTTTCCTCACGTTAGTCTCATTCCAAACGTCGTAAATTCTTGGTTATCTGCACGAACCCAGTCTTCACGATGAGTCATCCATACATCAATTGTCTTAAATAATTGATTTATTAACTAACTAAACAATCACAGAAGTGCACACACAAACAAACAAAGTAAATATGGTTACAACAAATGATAGGAGAATGTGCCCTAGTGGGCTAAACCGGCATGGCGGCTTGTTAGACAAAAGGGGAGTTGGGGTCAGATGAGAACTCACTACAGTTGATAACTATAACAATTGAAATGCTAATCCTTTACACATGAACAATCACTCATTCGGGAACAATTGCAATCAATATATATATTGACGCTCAGTGTGTCGTCTTGATCGCTGGTGAAAAGTTTGTTTCTTTTGTAGAATTGACCATCTCTCTCTCTCTCTGCCGTGGTCAGAATGGATACTTCAGAGTAACATTCAGCGATGTTGTTGTAGAATGGATGTTTCTGCAGTTGTCGGTCTTCGCGTTCAATGATACCAAATTCCTAGCTGCAGACTAGTAATTAATATCAAAGACTTGTTCTTATTCTGTCGGTATCGATAGTCTAAGAGTTTAACCATGTGGGATGGTTAAAAGATTCAGCAGTCTACTCAAACCTTGGCCCTCTCGTTATCAAGGTAAGCTAGTCTGCAAACTTTGTCCTCTCGCAATTGAGGGAAACATGGTCTGTTGAGAAATTCTCAATGTGGGGTTTTATTCGGAATTGCAGAAAAGGGCCTGTCCCAGGATACCCGACCCTAACTGGGCTCATGGGCGGTCCTCTGATTTAGTTAAACTCAAAAGGGAAGCGGAGTTTCCTTCATTAAAAAGTCCAAAATCACATTACACAATTTTAAAAACAGTATCATCCTCACTCATTCATCTTATACAACAATTAGATGTAAACCTCATATCTGAGGCTATTATATAAACAGCGTTATGGTAATGTGGCCGCACCGTCTCCCATGAGCCCCACAAAATTGCACCAAACGGACCAGTTCGTAGCTGGATTCTTCACCGATCTTTTATACTTTCTCCGGAACATAAATGTTGTTCGGACCTCAAGTTCTGTGAGGTGGAAGAAATTCCTTTGTTCTCTATAAACATTCACTCTGTCTCTATACTGTGGCCATGAGGAGATCATCTCCTCCAGGAATTTACGACCTCTCTGACCACAGCAGCCTAGTTGTAGGAGACAGCGAGAGGGGGATGGCACTCGCTGTACCCAAAGAGGGCAACGTCATGACACATGTTATGTGTCTTCTCAGTCATGTTGACACTGGTCTACTACCATTGCTTTAATGTATTGTTGTTCTCATTAATATTGTTGTTGTAGTTGTTGTTAATGGTAATTCCATGTCCACTACTACTATTATTATTGCTGTTGGTCCCACCATTTATTAATATATAAATATATAAATATTTATATATAAATATCTATTTTTATTTAATTTTTCGATATGTATACTTTGACAATGTAAGTAATAATGAACTTGCCATGTCAATAAAGTCAATTGAATTGAATTGAGAGGGAGAGAAAGAGAGCGAGAAGGGAAAGAGAGAGAGAGGGAGAGAGAAAGAGGGAGAGAGAAAGAGGGAGAGAAGGGAAAAAGAGAGAAGGGAGAGAGAGAAGGGAAAGAGAGAGAGAGAGAGAGAGAGAGAGAGAGAGAGAGAGAGAGAGAAGAGAAGAGAGAGAAGGGAGAGAGAAGGGAGAGAGAGAGAGAGAGAGAGAGAGAAGAGAAGAGAGAGAAGGGAGAGAGAGAAGGGAAAGAGAGAGAGAGAGAGAGAGAGAGAGAGAGAGAGAGAGAGAGAGAGAGAGAGAGAGAGAGAGAGAGAGAGAGAAGAGAGAGAAGGGAGAGAGAGAGGGAGAGAGAGAGAGAGAGAGAGAGAGAGAGGAGGGAAAGATCATGTAAGCCCCGGTATTGTAAGAATGCGTTAGAGAACGTTAGAAAAGGATTTATGGTGATGGGACATGTGGTGATAATGATGCAATAAAGGACACAGTAGGATCCATGGAAACCAACAGGAAGCCACAGCCATGCAGGTAGGCGGAAACAACCCACTCTCCCTCTCCTCTCTCTTTCTCGCTCTCTCCTCTCTCCCTCTCCTGTCTCTTTGTCCCTCTCTCCTCTCTCTGTCTCTTCTCACTTTGTCCCTCTCTCCTCTCTCTTTCTCCCTCTCTCCTCTCTCCCTCTCCCTATTAACTAATGACTAATGACAAACATCACCTAAAAAATGAAAAATTGCAGGTAAACATAAATACAACTAGACAGGGCGTGTGAAATAATTACAGGAATAAAATGAAGCCAAATGTATGTAGACATTCCTTCCATCCTATACATACCCCACCATGTTAACAAGGTTAAATGTATGTAGACATACCTTCCATCCTATACATACCCCACCATGTTAACAAGGTTAAATGTATGTATTTTACCCATTTGGACAAATGTACCCATCAAATGTATGCCACTTAATTCTATTCCAAACAGTCCCTCCATTCTCGTATACCTATGTATAATTCACGACAGGTGACAGAGAATTCTTGTATATTAAGCTCAGACGTCAATCTGCACCGCACTAGTCTCCTAATGTAGCTTTCAGCACAGCACGGCTCCATCTTTATCTTCCTTCCTCCCAAAGCCATTGGGTCTATCCATCAGCCATGCTACGCTAACGCTACCTACTGTTGCCATCCATCAGCCTGGGGGTTCCCTCTCTCTGTCTGTTTGTTAGGTAAAGCTCATAAACCCTCCCTGTGTTATTGTACATTATACACTGGGTGGTTCAAGCACGGAATTCTGATTGGCTGACAGCCGTGATATATCAGACCGTATACCGCGGGTGTGACAAAACATGTATTTTTCCTGTTCTAATTACGTTGGTAAACAGTTTATAATAGCAATAAGACACCTCAGCGGTTTGTGATATATGACCAATATACCATGGCTATGGGCTGTGTCCAGGAACTCCACTTTGCGTCGTGCGTAACAACAGCCCTTAGCCATGGTATATTGGTCTTTATATCACACCCCTCGTGCCTTATTGCTTAATTAGACAATGGAGAGACGAGCTGATGGGGGAAATCCATTAACTTCATATACAGGCAACGTCTGAATGAATAGACAATCTAGCAGCTGAATAGGCTTGTGTGATAATGGCCAAGATGGAGTCTTTGTGTTCTGGAACATTAATATGAGGCTCTATTGAGAAGAGGAGAATGTCCCTCAGGTGTCTACGACGTGCCGGGGGAGATTGCTATGTCATGTTAATTTCAGAGGTTCTGACATGGTGATCTAGGGCATGTTTCTATTTTCCTGTCTGATTTCTCCATTTCTCTTTCTACCTCTTCCCCCCCCCCTCTCTGTCTTTCTCTTCTCCCTACCCACGTTTTCTCTCCCCCTTTCACTCTCCTCCTACTCTCATCTCCTTCTTATTGTTTTAGTCCCAGTAGACTGTTGTACAGCTCCCCAACAGGAGGTTTGTCTCAGGGGAGGTGTTTCTGTCTGTCAAAAGGACAGCCCACTCCATCTTTCCCCCTCTCTCTCCCTCTCCCTTTCTCCCCCTTTCTCGCCAGCTCATTTTAATGACACAGCGGTAGTCGGTTTACATACCCTCCCATCATTGCTACATATTGATCCCCAGACTTGCTGAAGCTATAAACTAACCAGGCTACTTTATCTCCATGCAGTCAATGGAAGCCTCGTTCTGAACTGCAGATGATTCTCTGTACAAAACTGCAGGGGATTCAATCATAACGTAATAAAAGAGGATAAAACGCTCATGAAACCTTTTAATCACGTTAAAGCCTGGTGAATCTGTGTTTATGTTGCCTTTGGCACTGCTCTAATGAAGTGAAACGGCAAGCCTATTCTGCCGGGCAGGCTCCGACTCCCAGCCGACAATAACAACTACAGCGATGCATTAGCGACCACAAAGCCATCTATTATGTATTGCCTGCATATGTTTGTGTTGCCACTCAACTCCATCCCGCCTGATATATCCCATACAATGTTAAAAGACATCCACCTCAATGATCTCTTAGATGATAGACGACAGCATAGACAACATAACCCAATGGACTTCTGTCTGTCTGTTCTGGTTATGGGCGTATCTACATCCTCTTGACAGCCTTCTACGGTGCTTTGGGTTGCCGGGAGATAAAACTCGACATGAGGTACATCAAAGCAACTTAAATCTTTCTGATCACATACTCCGACTCCACTTCTTCTCCTTTTCATCTGGCCACCTGACCCTTGACCTTTCTGCTCAGCATGCCATCTGATGTGTCCACTCCCATCATGCCCCTCATCTCTCTCCCGGTGGGGACCTTCATCGGCCTCATCAGTCACCGGGCCAGTCGATCTGTGCCCCGTGTCGCTCCCCATCTCAGTCAGTGGGCCCCGGTCGCCCCCACACTACCCTGCTTGCAGACCAAGTAACAGGCCACAGCAGTCTCCTCCCACTTATAGCCCATCAAGATCCTCTCTTTCAACTCACTTTTCTTCCAATAGTCTACACTTCCTGTGGAGAAGACTTCCCTCCTCTCTCTCCCCCTCTGCTATTATTCCAAGTCTGTCATTCCAGGGGAGAGTTCTCTCTCTCTCTCTCTCTCTCTCTCTCTCTCTCTCTCTCTCTCTCTCTCCTTCCTCCCTCTTCCTTCGTTCTGTACATATACATTGCTCAGCCTCTTGCTCCCCTCTCTGTCACTTTAACTGGGTGCTCATCTGTCTCAATTGTGGCCCTCCCTCGTCTGTGGCATCCTCCCTCTGCAATGACGCAGGGGGAGGCTGGGCTTTAGAGAGAGAGAGAGAGAGGGAGAGAGAGTAACAGAGAGTGGGAGAGAGAGAGAGAGTAATAAAGAGAGAGGGTGAGAGAGTAACAGAGAGCAGGAGAGAGAGAGAGAGTAATAAAGAGAGAGGGTGAGAGAGTAACAGAGAGCGGGAGAGAGAGAGAGAGTAATAAAGAGAGAGGGAGAGAGAGTAACAGAGAGCAGGAGAGAGAGAGAGAGTAATAAAGAGAGAGGGTGAGAGAGTAACAGAGAGCGGGAGAGAGAGAGAGAGTAATAAAGAGAGAGGGTGAGAGAGTACAGAGAGCAGGAGAGAGAGAGAGTAATAAAGAGAGAGGGTGAGAGAGTAACAGAGAGCGGGAGAGAGAGAGAGAGTAATAAAGAGAGAGGGTGAGAGAGTAACAGAGAGCAGGAGAGAGAGAGAGTAATAAAGAGAGAGGGTGAGAGAGTAACAGAGAGTGGGAGAGAGAGAGAGAGAGAGTAATAAAGAGAGAGGGAGAGAGAGTAACAGAGAGCGGGAGAGAGAGAGAGAGTAATAAAGAGAGAGGGTGAGAGAGTAACAGAGAGCGGGAGAGAGAGAGAGAGTAATAAAGAGAGAGGGTGAGAGAGTAACAGAGAGCGGGAGACAGAGAGAGAGTAATAAAGAGAGAGGGTGAGAGAGTAACAGAGAGCAGGAGAGAGAGAGAGAGTAATAAAGAGAGAGGGTGAGAGAGTAACAGAGAGCAGGAGAGAGAGAGAGAGTAATAAAGAGAGAGGGTGAGAGAGTAACAGAGAGTGGGAGAGAGAGAGAGAGTAATAAAGAGAGAGGGTGAGAGAGTAACAGAGAGTGGGAGAGAGAGAGAGAGTAATAAAGAGAGAGGGAGAGAGAGTAACAGAGAGCGGGAGAGAGAGAGAGAGTAATAAAGAGAGAGGGTGAGAGAGTAACAGAGAGCAGGAGAGAGAGAGAGTAAGAGAAAGAAAGAGGAAAGGAGAGGAATAGAGGAGGAGATGATGAACCAGACTACCAGCTCTGTCAGACTCTTTGCCATTTGTTTCTGAGTGGGTTTAATCACCCGTACATTGGCGATCAACAATCGTTAGAGAGGGATTTTTTACACCACTCTGCCACGGTTGCAGCCGCAGGCCCATCCGCCTCGAGGAGAACTCAAGGTTATTACCACACACACGCACACGCACACGCACACACACACACACACAATTACCTAGAAGTACACTATGGAATCATGCCAACCTAATGAGTTTAAACATGGCCTGGTAGTATTTGCTCTTAGTGGGTTTAGGGTCAGAAAACATTATGGCCTGTGTGTGTGTGTGTGGGGGGGGGGGGGACTATCCTAATGACAGTGGACAGTTGAAGAGTGTGTGTGTGTGGTTTGGTTTTACTGTACATTTTGTCGGTCCCCAAAGGAACAGGGCTATTTTAGTGGTTAGGTTTAGGGTTAAAATTAGGGTTAGGGTTAGGTTTTGGGTTAAAATTAGGGTTAGGGTTAGGTTTAGGGTTAAAAGTAGGGTTGGGGGTTAGGATTAGGGTTAAAAGTAGGGTTAGGGGTTAGGTTAAGGGTTAAAATTAGGGTTAGGGGTTAGGTTTAGGGTTCAAATTAGGCTTAGGGGTTAGGTGTAGGGTTAAAATTTGGGTTAGGGGTTAGGGGTTAGGTGTAGGGTTAAAATTAGGGTTAGGGGTTAGGTTTAGGGTTAAAATTAGGGTTAGGGGTTAGGTGTAGGGTTAAAATTAGGGTTAGGGGTTAGGTGTAGGGTTAAAATTAGGCTTAGGGGTTAGGATTAGGGTTAAAATTAGGGTTAGGGGTTAGGTTAAGGGTTAAAATTAGGCTTAGGGGTTAGGTTTAGGGTTAAAATTAGGGTTATGGGTTAGGGGTTAGGTTTAGGGTTAAAATTAGGGTTAGGGGTTAGGTTTAGGGTTCAAATTAGGCTTAGGGGTTAGGTGTAGGGTTAAAATTAGGGTTAGGGGTTAGGGGTTAGGTGTAGGGTTAAAATTAGGGTTAGGGGTTAGGTTTAGGGTTAAAATTAGGGTTAGGGGTTAGGTGTAGGGTTAAAATTAGGGTTAGGGGTTAGGTGTAGGGTTAAAATTAGGGTTAGGGGTTAGGTTTAGGGTTAAAATTAGGGTTATGGGTTAGGTTTAGGGTTAAAATTAGGGTTAGGGGTTAGGTGTAGGGTTAAAATCAGGGTTAGGGGTTAGGTGTAGGGTTAAATTAGGGTTAGGGGTTAGGTGTAGGGTTAGGGGTTAGGTATAGGGTTAGGGTTAGGGGTTAGGGGTTAGGGGTTAGGGGTTAGGGGTTAGGGGTTAGGGTTAGGTTTAGGGTTAAAATTAGGGTTATGGGTTAGGGTTAGGTGTAGGGTTAGGTGTAGGGTTAGGGGTTAGGGTTAGGTGTGGGTTAGGGTTAGGGTTAGGGGTTAGGTGTAGGGTTAGGTGTAGGGTTAGGGGTTAGGGTTAGGGTTAGGGTTAGGTGTGGGTTAGGGTTAGGGTTAGGTGTGGGTTAGGGTTAGGTGTAGGGTTAGGGTTAGGGGTTAGGTGTAGGGTTAGGTGTAGGGTTAGGGGTTAGGGTTAGGGTTAGGGTTAGGTGTGGGTTAGGGTTAGGGTTAGGGGTTAGGTGTAGGGTTAGGGGTTAGGGTTAGGGTTAGGTGTGGGTTAGGGTTAGG
Source organism: Oncorhynchus kisutch (assembly GCF_002021735.2). Taxonomy (NCBI): domain Eukaryota; kingdom Metazoa; phylum Chordata; class Actinopteri; order Salmoniformes; family Salmonidae; genus Oncorhynchus; species Oncorhynchus kisutch. The sequence goes on from NC_034182.2 coordinate 33,784,968, forward strand.
GGTTAGGTTTACCAGGCACTGGTAGGGTTAGGGTTAGGGTTAGGGGTTAGGTTTACCAGGCACTGGTAGGGTTAGGGTTAGGGCTAGGGGTTAGGTTTACCAGGCACTGGTAGGGTTAGGGTAAGGGTTAGGGGTTAGGTTTACCAGGCACTGGTAGGGTTAGGGTTAGGGTTAGGGGTTAGGTTTACCAGGCACTGGTAGGGTTAGGGTTAGGGTTAGGGGTTAGGTTTACCAGGCACTGGTATACTTTTATTTACAAAGCCATTTTGGGATTACTACCTTTTTATTTTGGCATTTTTATTGTTCAGAATGTGGTGGGTCGTCTCTCTGTTCGCTGGACTTTATCCTGCTAACTGTTCCAAATGTCCCAACTGAATTTGGTAAAAGGGCTTTTATGTACTCTGCGCCATCGTCTTGGAACGCCTTACAAAAAACTTTTAAACTGGAAGAACTTGTTGAACTTGATTGGTATTTTTTAAATCACTGATGAATGATCTTGAGGCTGATTCTCTGAGCTGTCAATGTTTTTAAATCACTGATGAATGATCTTGAGACTGATTCCCTGACCTGTCTATGTTTTTAATTAGCTGTGTTTGATATTGTTATACTCTATGGTTCTATGGTTTTTACCAGATTACTTGTAGGTTTTCATGTTGTTTGTCTGTCATTTTTGTAATGACTTGGTGCTGCCTCTCTTGGCCAAGACGCTCTTGAAAAAGAGATGTTAACTCTCAATGAGCCCTTCCTGGTTAAATAAAGGTTAAATAAATAAATAAAAAATAAGTTTAGTTTTAGGTTTATGGGATCGGGGCTAAGGGTCAGGTTAAATTTTGGGGTTAGGGAAAATAGGATATTGAATGGGAATACATGGTTTAGTCCACACAAGGATAGTACAATAAACATGTGTGTGTATTAACAAGTGTACTGTCTACAAGCGACAGCAGAGTTGTGACTGTGTATATCAAGCTGAATTGAATCCCTGAGGGGCCAGTCCTCTCCTCGCTCGGCTAGCCACCAGGTAAAGGAAACAAGCAACGACGTCTCCAACGTTCAGCCCGTAGTACTAGAAACAAATTAAGCTAAAGGTCAATCATTCCCTCCGCAGAGCTTTAATTAACTAACCAGAGGCTTGGAAAATATCACACCTTATTATAGCCTGGCTGGTCCCATGTTATGTTACACAATGGTAAATGGAAGCCATCCTATAGGGTTAAATGGATGCTGATAATCCACTATATGAGTAGGACAGCTGACTACATTTCAATTCAATGGCCATGACGGACAGGAAAATCAAAGACTATTGCGGTATTTACCAGAATGTTCTCCATTCAATGCAAAGCTCAACATGTATCAGGGTAGTCTCTTCATTATGAGTGTGTTGGGTGCAGTCCTTCACTGAACACTGTCCTCTGTATATAATCCATGGGCAATACTGAACACTGTCCTCTGTATATAATCCATGGGCAATACTGAACACTGTCCTCTGTATATAATCCACGGGCAATACTGAACACTGTCCTCTGTATATAATCCATGGGCAATACTGAACACTGTCCTCTGTATATAATCCATGGGAAATACTGAACACTGTCCTCTGTATATAATCCATGGGCAATACTGAACACTGTCCTCTGTATATAATCCATGGGCAATACTGAACACTGTCCTCTGTATATAATCCATGGGCAATACTGAATACTGTCCTCTGTATATAATCCATGGGCAATACTGAACACTGTCCTCTGTATATAATCCATGGGCAATACTGAACACTGTCCTCTGTATATAATCCATGGGCAATACAGAACACTGTCCTCTGTATATAATCCATGGGCAATACTGAACACTGTCCTCTGTATATAATCCATGGGCAATACTGAATACTGTCCTCTGTATATAATCCATGGGCAATACTGAACACTGTCCTCTGTATATAATCCATGGGCAATACTGAACACTGTCCTCTGTATATAATCCATGGGCAATACTGAATACTGTCCTCTGTATATAATCCATGGGCAATACTGAACACTGTCCTCTGTATATAATCCATGGGCAATACTGAATACTGTCCTCTGTATATAATCCATGGGCAATACTGAACACTGTCCTCTGTATATAATCCATGGGCAATACTGAACACTGTCCTCTGTATATAATCCATGGGCAATACTGAACACTGTCCTCTGTATATAATCCACGGGCAATACTGAATACTGTCCTCTGTATATAATCCATGGGCAATACTGAACACTGTCCTCTGTATATAATCCATGGGCAATACTGAACACTGTCCTCTGTATATAATCCATGGGCAATACTGAATACTGTCCTCTGTATATAATCCATGGGCAATACTGAACACTGTCCTCTGTATATAATCCATGGGCAATACTGAATACTGTCCTCTGTATATAATCCATGGGCAATACTGAACACTGTCCTCTGTATATAATCCATGGGCAATACTGAATACTGTCCTCTGTATATAATCCATGGGCAATACTGAACACTGTCCTCTGTATATAATCCATGGGCAATACTGAACACTGTCCTCTGTATATAATCCATGGGCAATACTGAACACTGTCCTCTGTATATAATCCATGGGCAATACTGAACACTGTCCTCTGTATATAATCCACGGGCAATACTGAATACTGTCCTCTGTATATAATCCATGGGCAATACTGAACACTGTCCTCTGTATATAATCCATGGGCAATACTGAACACTGTCCTCTGTATATAATCCATGGGCAATACAGAACACTGTCCTCTGTATATAATCCATGGGCAATACTGAACACTGTCCTCTGTATATAATCCATGGGCAATACTGAACACTGTCCTCTGTATATAATCCATGGGCAATACTGAACACTGTCCTCTGTATATAATCCATGGGCAATACTGAACACTGTCCTCTGTATATAATCCATGGGCAATACTGAACACTGTCCTCTGTATATAATCCATGGGCAATACTGAACACTGTCCTCTGTATATAATCCATGGGCAATACTGAACACTGTCCTCTGTATATAATCCATGGGCAATACTGAACACTGTCCTCTGTATATAATCCATGGGCAATACTGAACACTGTCCTCTGTATATAATCCATGGGCAATACTGAACGCTTTGTTATTGAATTACTTTCATCACAAATACTGAACTCTGTTCTCAGTCTCTCTTCAGAGACAGTCATCAGCCAGACTGACTGGACACATAAATACTGCAGTCTTCCATCCATCCCTCCTTCCGCTGAGCAGACTCAGCATCTCAATTCGGAAATAGAAAAAGACTTGAGTTACTTGGAGCAATGTAACGATTCCCACCTAATCAGGTTGAATCGGAGAGAGATAGAGAGAGAGATAGAGAAGAAAACGTGTGTGGTTCCCACAGATGGAGAGAGTGAGCACGTGGAGAGAACGCGGGATTAATTAATTAAAACGTGGAAGCAAGGGAAGTAGATGTCTGATTTACGGACTCATCCATCAGCTCAGGGCTGGGCAAACAGAGGGTAGAGAGTGAGAGATATGACTAGTGAGAGATATGACTAGAGAGAGAGATGAATAGTGAGAGATATGACTAGTGAGAGATATGACTAGAGAGAGAGATGAATAGAAAGAGAGATGAATAGTGAGAGATATGACTAGAGAGAGATATGACTAGAGAGAGATATGACTAGTGAGAGATATGACTAGAGGGAGATATGACTAGAGAGAGATATGACTAGAGAGAGATATGACTAGAGGGAGATATGACTAGAGAGAGATATGACTAGAGAGAGATATGACTAGAGGGAGATATGACTAGAGAGAGATATGACTAGTGAGAGATATGACTAGAGAGAGATATGACTAGAGAGAAATATGACTAGAGAGAGAGATGACTAGTGAGAGATATGACTAGAGGGAGATATGACTAGAGAGAGATATGACTAGAGAGAGATATGACTAGAGAGAGAGATGAATAGAAAGAGAGATGAATAGTGAGAGATATGACTAGAGAGAGATATGACTAGAGAGAGATATGACTAGAGAGAGAGAGATGAATAGTGAGAGATATGACTAGAGAGAGATATGACTAGAGAGAGAGATGAATAGTGAGAGATATGAATAGTGAGAGATATGACTAGAGAGAGATATGACTAGAGAGAGAGATGAATAGTGAGAGATATGACTAGAGAGAGCTATGACTAGAGAGAGATATGACTAGAGAGAGCTATGACTAGAGAGAGATATGACTAGAGAGAGATATGACTAGAGAGAGAGAGATGAATAGTGAGAGATATGACTAGAGAGAGATATGACTAGAGAGAGAGATGAATAGTGAGAGATATGAATAGTGAGAGATATGACTAGAGAGAGATATGACTAGAGAGAGAGATGAATAGTGAGAGATATGACTAGAGAGAGATATGACTAGAGAGATATATGACTAGAGAGAGATATGACTAGTGAGAGATATGACTAGTGAGAGATATGAACAGAGAGAGATATGACTAGAGAGAGAGATGAATAGAAAGATATATGACTAGAGAGAGATATGACGAGAGAGATATGACTAGAGAGAGATGAATAGTGAGAGATATGACTAGAGAGAGATATGACTAGAGAGAGATGAATAGTGAGAGATATGACTAGAGAGAGATATGACTAGAGAGAGATATGAATAGTGAGAGATATGACTAGTGAGAGATATGACTAGAGAGAGAGATGAATAGAAAGAGAGAGATGAATAGAAAGAGATATGACTAGAGAGAGATATGACTAGAGAGAGAGAGATGAATAGAAAGAGAGAGATGAACAGAGAGAGCAAGACATGGGTTGTGCCGTGGCGGAGATCTTTGTTGGCTATACTCGGCCTTGTCTCAGAATGGTAAGTTGGTGGTTGAAGATATCCCTCTAGTGGTGTGGGGGCTGTGCTTTGGCAAAGTGGGTGGGGTTATATCCTTCTTGTTTGGCCCTGTCCGGGGGTATCATCGGATGGGGCCACAGTGTCTCCTGACCCCTCCTGTCTCAGCCTCCAGTATTTATGCTGCAGTAGTTTATGTGTCAGGGGGCAATGGGTCATTCTGTTATATCTGGAGTATTTCTCCTGTCTTATCCGGTGTCCTGTGTGAATTTAAATATGCTCTTTCTTTCTTTCTTTCTTTCTCTCTTTCTTTCTTTCTCTCTCTCTCTCAGAGAGAGAGAGAGAGAGAGAGAGAGAGAGAGAGAGAGAGAGAGAGAGAGAGAGAGAGAGAGAGAGAGAGAGAGAGAGAGAGGCATGGGTAGAGAGAGAAAGAGAGATGAATAGAGAGAGAGGCATGGGTAGAGAGAGAAAGAGAGATGAATAGAGAGAGAGAGGGGCATGGGTAGAGAGAGAAAGAGAGATGAATAGAGAGAGAGAGGGGCATGGGTAGAGAGAGAAAGAGAGATGAATAGAGAGAGAGAGAGAGAGAGAGAGAGAGAGAGAGAGAGAGAGAGAGAGAGAGAAAATGGACAACCATTTCTTCCCAGGCTTGATGTCGGATATGAAGGCATTCAAGATCTCCATTAATTGACATAGAAAGCAACAAGTCATCATTATCATGATGATGATACAGTCATTGGATGGTTTCCATCAAGAAACTCTTTCTTTAACGCTGTGTCCTCATTTCATTCAAACCTCATCACCACCACCCCCTTTCAAAAAACAAATATGCCTTGTGCTGCATACTCACCGTTGCCCTCTACCCCACGATGCAAAACAACATCACAAAACTTTAGCCCTTCTATAACCGTATATCCAACCCGTCTACCCCAGCTGTACAGACGGCCTCCCCGACGCACCATATCTCCTGAAACATCTCCACACTTTTGATCATTTTATAGAACTCAAATTCCACATGAAGGCGCGCAGAGACCGTCCCATTAAACAATAGTAAAGGGTCTGTTATCCCCCCACCTTTGACCCTGTTCCTCCTTGTGAGCCAAATAGCCAACTTTGCCTGAGCAAATAGAAAATTCAACAACACACATTTGGCCTTTTCCTTATTCAAATATATGTACCCCATTATAAACATGACAACTGTAAACTCCACCCCCAACCTCGCACACATTCCAACTGAGACATTAACGACATTAACCTAGAGCACACAGAAAACACATGATGCACAGTTTCACTCATGACACAGAAAGGACACCCCTGTCCGACTCCTGGTTCAACCCGTGACAACCAGCTGTTAGTGGCCAGGGCTCCATGAAGAACCCTCCACTGGAGGTCCCCTGACCTCTTTGGTACTGGGGGTTCATATTCGTAGAGCCCCCTCCACCTAAAACCCACCATACTCTCCGCCCCACATACCCCCTGCCATTGATGTGCCTTCACTCCGGTTAGGCTTCTAATGTTCCTAACCTTAATGCAGAGGTTGTGGAGGGCTTTACCTCCCACATCCTCAAACTCCCCCAGGCTCGGAGTGTTAGTCCAACAAGTCCTCCAGACCCCCTTGCCAGTCCCTAGTCTCTGCCGTCACCTGCAGTGGCGGAAACATTGGTGGCCCCTCCCCCTTTGGCTGCTCAAACACCCCCCTTACCGGCTCAGACAGTGCCTCCTGGACCTCCCCCAGGAATCTCTCCAGCAGTCCAGAGAGATTGTTAGTCCTGTTTGTTGTGCCAGGACTTCCGGGGTTTTCCACCCCTCATACCCCAATAGCCGCAGGTCACCCAGCCTTAGTAAACCTGCTGCCATCAGTCGTTTCTGCAGGGCGGCCGACTGAACCGTTCTCAAAGACTCCTCCCACACCCACAGCCCAGGCTCCACCCCCTTCTTGTGTGGGCCTTAGCAGCTGCTAGATCCTCAGCACCGAAGAGAAAAAACCTGGCTCTTACAAGTGCTCCCTTTGCTTTAACTTGGAAAAAAACTGCCCAGGTCCCTACGTAATTCAGATAAATTAGCCTGGAGGCCTACATTGCCTTGCCCCACCAGCTCTACCTTCACTTCACTGATACCATGCTTGAGTTCCCCCAATAATCTCCTAGGCTCTGAGGATGAGAGATCTGTATACTGTTGACAGAAAAGACACATTTGGACACATCCCACCATTGACTCATACTCCTCTCTTCGCTCTCTCCACCTTTCCAAAAAAGTATGGAAACCTGAGCAAAAAATGGCATCTTGTAAGAGCTTTACATTAAACTTCCAATAGGATGCCTGCCGAGGCCCTGGTGATGTGGTGATCCAAAAAACCCACCGGGAGAATGTTAGCGCCAAACAGCCTATTGCTCTGATTGCTGGACATGTAAAACGGATCGAGTCGGGCTGCACGCCCCAAAGACCTTCACCCATGTCTAGTTCTCCAAGCATCCCCGAGGTCAAACTGCTTAATGACGTCCCATAACACCCCATTGAGCCTGAATGAGGCTCCTCCCCATTTCTGTCTTTGGTAAAATCCATCGTACAGTTCCAGTCCCCGCCGACCACCAGCGTCTCCTCAGGTGCTACCTGTGAGGGTTCATGTCTAAGACACCCATACAGATGCCCCCTCTCTCACCTACAGAGCGATGTACCTAGAGAAGAGTCTCCTAAGCAAGTTGGTCCTGGGGTTCTGTTCACAAATTGAGCCCTGTAACGGTTTTCCTCCTCTTCTGACGAGGAATATGAAGGATCGGACCAATGCGCAGCGTGGTAAGTGTTCATGTTATTTTATTGGAACAGAAACACTAAACAAAATAACAAAGAGAGTGAAACGAAAACGAAGCAGTCCTGTAAGGTGCAGCAACACAACAGAAAACAACTACCCACAACCCATAGTGGGAAAACAGGCTGCCTAAGTATGGTTCTCAATCAGAGACAATGATAAACAGCTGCCTCTGATTGGGAACCATACCAGGCCAAACACAGAAATACAAAAACCTAGAACAACACATAGAATGCCCACCCCAACTCAAGCCCTGACCAAACTAAAATAGAGACATAAAAAAGGAACTAAGGTCAGGACGTGACAACCCCACAGAGCCCCAGGACAGCAACACAATTAGACCCAACCAAATCATGAGAAAACAAAAGATAATTGCTTGACACATTGGAAAGAATGAACAACAAAAAAACGGCGCAAACTAGAATGCTATTTGGCGCTAAACAGAGAGTACACAGTGGCAGAATACCTGACCACTGTGACTGACCCTTTCAAAGGAAAGTGTTGACTGTGTACAGACTCAGTGAGCGTAGCCTTACTATTGAGAAAGGCCGCTGTAGGCAGACCTGGCTCTCAAGAGAAGACAGGCTATGTGAACACTGCCCACAAAATGAGGTAGAAACTGCGCTGCGTTTCCTAACCTCCTGCCAAATGTATGACCATAATAGAGACACATATTTCCCTTAGATTACACAGATCCACAAAGAATTCGAAAAACAAACCTGATTTTGATCAACTCCCATATCTATTGGGTGAAATACCACAGTGTGCCATCACAGCAGCAATATTTATGACCTGTTGCCACAAGAAAAGGTCAACCAGTGAAGAACAAACACCATTATAAATACAACCCATATTTATGTTTATTTATTTCACTGATCTCTTGGCTACATAGCTGATGCACGCTGGACTGTCCATTAATCACGGTACCATTCTGCTTGTTTGTTTTATCTGTTGGCCCCGTTGCCTAGTCTACGCCATTTTACCTGCTGTTGTTGTGCTAGCTGATTAGCTGTTGTCTCACCTACTGTTTTAGCTAGCTTTCCCAATTCAACACCTGTGATTACTGTATGCCTCGCTGTATGTCTCTCTCAAATGTCAATATGCCTTGTATACTGTTGTTCAGGTTAGTTATCATTGTTTTAGTTCACAATGGAGCCCCTAGTTCCACTCTTCATACCCCTGATAACTCCTTTGTCCCACCTCCCACACATGCGGTGACCTCACCCATTACTACCAGCATGTCCAGAGATACAACCTCTCTCATCATCACCCAGTGCCTGGGCTTACCTCCGCTGTACCCGCACCCCACCATACCCCTGTCTGCGCATTATGCCCTGAATATATTCTACCATGCCCAGAAACCTGCTCCTCTTATTCTCTGTCCCCAACGCTCTAGGCGACTAGTTTTGATAGCCTTTAGCCGCACCCTCATACTACTCCTTCTCTGTTCCGCGGGTGATGTGGAGGTAAACCCAGGCCCTGCATGTCCCCAGGCACCCTCATTTGTTGACTTCTGTGATCGAAAAAGCCTTGGTTTCATGCATGTCAACATCAGAAGCCTCCTCCCTAAGTTTGTTTTACTCACTGCTTTAGCACACTCTGCTAACCCTGATGTCCTTGCTGTGTCTGAATCCTGGCTCAGGAAGGCCACCAAAAATTCAGAGATTTCCATACCCAACTATAACATCTTCCGTCAAGATTGAACTGCCAAAGGGGGAGGAGTTGCAGTTTACTGCAGAGATAGCCTGCAAAGTAATGTCATACTTTCCAGGTCCATACCCAAACAGTTCGAACTACTAATTTTGAAAATTACTCTCTCCAGAAATAAGTCTCTCACGGTTGCCGCCTGCTACCGACCCCCCTCAGCTCCCAGCTGTGCCCTGGACTCCATTTGTGAATTGATCGCCCCCCATCTAGCTTCAGAGTTTGTTCTGTTAGGTGACCTAAACTGGGATATGCTTAACACCCCGCCAGTCCTACAATCTAAGCTAGATGCCCTCAATCTCACACAAATCATCAAGGAACCCACCAGGTACAACCCTAACTCTGTAAACAAGGGCACCCTCATAGACGTCATCCTGACCAACTGGCCCTCCAAATACACCTCCGCTGTCTTCAACCAGGATCTCAGCGATCACTGCCTCATTGCCTGTATCCGCTACGGAGCCGCAGTCAAACGACCACCCCTCATCACTGTCAAACGATCCCTAAAACACTTCTGTGAGCAGGCCTTTCTAATCGACCTGGCCCGGGTATCCTGGAAGGACATTGACCTCATCCCGTCAGTTGAGGATGCCTGGTCATTCTTTAAAAGTAACTTCCTCACCATTTTAGATAAGCATGCTCCGTTCAAAAAATGCAGAACTAAGAACAGATACAGCCCTTGATTCACCCCAGACCTGACTGCCCTCGACCAGCACAAAAACATCCTGTGGCGGACTGCAATAGCATCGAATAGTCCCCGTGATATGCAACTGTTCAGGGAGGTCCGGAACCAATACACGCAGTTAGTCAGGAAAGCTAAGGCCAGCTTCTTCAGGCAGAAGTTTGCATCCTGTAGCTCCAACTCCAAAAAGTTCTGGGACACTGTGAAGTCCATGGAGAACAAGAGCACCTCCTCCCAGCAGCCCACTGCACTGAGGCTAGGTAACACGGTCACCACTGGTAAATCCATGATTATCGAAAACTTCAATAAGCATTTCTCAACGGCTGGCCATGCCTTCCGCCTGGCTACTTCAACCTCGGCCAACAGCTCCGCCCCCCCCCGCAGCTCCTCGCCCAAGCCTCTCCAGGTTCTCCTTCACCCAAATCCAGATAGCAGATGTTCTGAAAGAGCTGCAAAATATATAAAAAGACAGTAAAAAAGATAAAAGACAGTACTGTGCAGCCGTCTTCATCGACCTTGCCAAGGCTTTCGACTCTGTCAATCACCATATTCTTATCGGCAGACTCAGGAGCCTCGGTTTTTTCGGATGACTGCCTTGCCTGGTTCACCAATTACTTTGCAGACAGAGTTCAGTGTGTCAAATCGGAGGGCATGCTGTCCGGTCCTCTGGCAGTCTCTATGGGGGTGCCACAGGGTTCAATTCTCGGGCCGACTCTTTTCTCTGTGTATATCAATGATGTTGCTCTTGCTGCGGGCGATTCCCTGATCCACCTCTACGCAGACGACACCATTCTATATACTTTCGGCCCGTCTTTGGACACTGTGCTATCTAACCTCCAAACAAGCTTCAATGCCATACAACACTCCTTCCGTGGCCTCCAACTGCTCTTAAACGCTAGTAAAACCAAATGCATGCTTTTCAACCGGTCGCTGCCTGCATCCGCATGCCCGACTAGCATCACCACCCTGGATGGTTCCGACCTAGAATATGTGGACGTCTATAAGTACCTAGGTGTCTGGCTAGACTGCAAACTCTCCTTCCAGACTCATATCAAACATCTCCAATTGAAAATCAAATCAAGAGTCGGCTTTCTATTCCGCAACAAAGCCTCCTTCACTCACGCCGCCAAGCTTACCCTAGTAAAACTGACTATCCTACCGATCCTCGACTTCGGCGATGTCATCTACAAAATGGCTTCCAACACTCTACTCAGCAAACTGGATGCAGTCTATCACAGTGCCATCCGTTTTGTCACTAAAGCACCTTATACCACCCACCACTGCGACTTGTATGCTCTAGTCGGCTGGCCCTCGCTACATATTCGTCGCCAGACCCACTGGCTCCAGGTCATCTACAAGTCCATGCTAGGTAAAGCTCCGCCTTATCTCAGCTCACTGGTCACGATGGCAACACCCATCCGTAGCACGCGCTCCAGCAGGTGTATCTCACTGATCATCCCTAAAGCCAACACCTCATTTGGCCGCCTTTCGTTCCAGTACTCTGCTGCCTGTGACTGGAACGAATTGCAAAAATCGCTGAAGTTGGAGACTTTTATCTCCCTCACCAACTTCAAACATCAGCTATCTGAGCAGATAACCGATCGCTGCAGCTGTACATAGTCTATTGGTAAATAGCCCACCCTTTTTCACCTACCTCATCCCCATACTGTTTTTATTTATTTACTTTTCTGCTCTTTTGCACACCAATATCTCTACCTGTACATGACCATCTGATCATTCATCACTCCAGTGTTAATCTGCAAATTTTTTATTATTTGCCTACCTCCTCATGCCTTTTGCACACATTGTATATAGACTCCCCCTTTGTTTTCTACTGTGTTATTGACTTGTTAATTGTTTACTCCATGTGTAACTCTTTGTTGTCTGCTCACACTGCTATGCTTTATCTTGGCCAGGTCGCAGTTGCAAATGAGAACTTGTTCTCAACTAGCCTACCTGGTTAAATAAAGGTGTTCTCAACTAGCCTACCTGGTTAAATAAAGGTTAAATAATTTTTTTTTACTTTTGTACTGAACCATTTGCACATCTTTACAACACTGTATACACAGTTGAAGTCGGAAGTTTACATACGCCTTAGCCAAATACATTTAAACTCTTTCACAATTCCTGACATTTAATCCTAGTAACAAATCCCTGTCTTAGGTCAGTTCGGATCACCACTTTATTTTAAGAATGTTAAATATCAGAAAAATAGTAGAGAGAATGATTTATTTCAGCTTTTATTTCTTTCATCACATTCCCAGTGGGTCAGAAGTTAACATACACTCAATTAGTATTTGGTAGCATTGCCTTTAAATTGTTTAACTTGGGTCAAACTTTTCAGGTAGCCTTCCGCAGGCTTCCCACAATAAGTTGGGTGAATGTTGGCCCATTCCTCCTGACAGAGCTGGTGTAACTGAGTCAGGTTAGTAGATCTCCTTGTTCACACACGCTTTTTCAGTTCTGTCCACAAATGTTCTATAGGATTGAGGTCAGGGCTTTGTGATGGCCACTCCAATACCTTGACTTTGTTGTCCTTAAGCCATTTTCCCACAACTTTGGAAGTATGCTTGGGGTCATTGTCCATTTGGAAGACCCATTTGCGACCAAGCTTTAACTTCCTGACTGATGTCTTGCTTCAATATATCCACATAATTTTCCTTTCTCATGACGCCATCTATTTTGTGAAGTGCACCAGTCCCTCCTGCAGCAAAGCACTCCCACAACATGATGCTGCCACCCCCGTGCTTCACGGTTGGGATGGTGTTCTTCTGCTTGCAAGCATCCCCCTTTTTCTTCCAAACATAACGATGGTCATTATGGCCAAACAGTTCTATTTTTGTTTCATCAAACCAGAGGAGATTTCTCCAAAATGTACGATCTTTGTCCCCATGTGCAGTTGCAAACCCTAGTCTGGCTTTTTTTATTTTGGTTTTGGAGCAGTGTCTTCCTTGCTGAGCGGCTTTTCAGGCTATGTCAATATAGGACTCGTTTTACTGTGGATATAGATACTTTTGTACCTGTTTCCTCCAGCATCTTCACAAGGTCCTTTGCTGTTGTTCTGGGATTGATTTGCACTTTTCTGAGGTCTTGGCTGATTTATTTGGATTTTCCTGTGATGTCAAGCAAAGAGGCATTGAGTTTGAAGGTAGGCCTTGAAATGCATCCACAGGTACACCTCCAATTGACTCAAATGATGTCAATTAGCCTATCTTAAGCTTTTAAAGCCATGACATCATTTTCTGGAATTTTCCAAAGCTGTTCAAAAGCACAGTCAACTTAGTGTATGTAAACTTCTGACCCACTGGAATTGTGACACAGTGAATTATAAGTGAAATAATCTGTCTGTAAACAATTGCTGGAAAAATGACTTGTGTCATGCACAAAGTGGATGTCCTAACAGACTTGCCAAAACTATAGTTTGGTTCTGCTGGTGTACAGCAGTCTTTAAGTCATACCACAGATTTTCAATTGGATTGAGGTCTGGGCTTTGACTAGGCCATTACAAGACATTTAAATGTTTCCCCTAAACCACTCGAGTGTTGCTTTAACCGTGTGCTTAGGTTCATTGTCCTGCTGGAAGGTGAACCTCCATCCCAGTCTCAAATCTCTGGAAGACAAACAGGTTTCCCTCAAGATTTCCCTGTATTTAGTGCCATCCATCATTCCTTCAATTCTGACCACCATGCTTCACTGTGGGGATGGCGTTCTCGGGATGATGAGAGTTGTTGGGTTCGTGCCATTTATAGCATTTTCCATGATGGCCAAAAAGCTGAATTTTAGTCTCATCTGACCAGAGTACCTTCTTCCAAATATTTGGGGAGTCTCCCACTTGCCTTTTTCGAACACCAAATGTGTTTGCTTATTTTTTGCTTCAAGCAATGGCTTTTCTTCAGGCCACTCTTCTGTAAAGCAGCTCCTTCATGGTTATCTTTGGTCTCTTTGTTTCCTCTCTGATTAATGCCCTCCTTGCCTGGTCTGTGAGTTTTGGTGGGCAGTCCTCTCTTGGCAGGTTTGTTGTGGTGCCATATTCTTTCCATTTTTTAAATAATGGATTTAATGGTGCTCCATGTGATGTTCAAAATTTCTGATATTTTTTTATAACCCAACCCTGATCTGTACTTCTCCACAACTTTGTCCCTGACCTGTTTGGCGAGCCCCTTGGTCTTCATGGTGCCGCTTGCTTGGTGGTGCCCCTTGCTTGGTGGTGTTTCAGACTCTGGGGCCTTTCAGAACAGGTGTATATATACTGAGATCATGTGACAGATCACCTTAGATTACACACAGGTGGACTTTATTTAACTAATTATGTAACTTTGAAGGTAATTGGTTGCATCTGATCTTATTTTGGGGCTTCATAGCAAAGGGGGTGAACACACAAGCACGCACCAATTTCCATTTTTTTGTTCCATTTTTTAAACAAGTTATTTCTTTCATTTCACTTCACCAATTTGGACTATTTTGTGTATGTCCATTACATGAAATCCAAATTAAATAATTTTTAAATTACAGGTTGTAATGCTGATGAATACTTTTGCAAAGCACTGTATGAATAGAGAAAGAGAGAGAGAGAGAGAGAGAGAGAGAGAGAGAGAGAGAGAGAGAGAGAGGAGATGAATAGAGAGAGAGATGAATAGAGGGAGAGATGAATAGAGAGGAAGATATGAATAAAGAGAGATAGAGATGAATAGAGAGAGAGATGAATAGAGAGACAGACAGATACAGAGAAAGAGAGAGAGATGAAAAGAGCGAGAGAGAGAGAGAGAGAGATGAATAGAGAGGAAGATATGAATAGAGATAGAGATACAGAGAAAGAGAGAGAGATGAATAGAGAGGAAGATATGAATAAAGAGAGATAGAGATGAATAGAGAGACAGACAGATACAGAGAAAGAGAGATAGATGAAAAGAGAGAGAGAGATGAAAAGAGAGAGAGAGAGAGATGGATAGAGAGACAGACAGATACAGAGAGAGAGAGATGAAAAGAGAGAGAGAGAGAGAGAGATGGATAGAGAGACAGACAGATACAGAGAGAGAGAGATGAAAAGAGAGAGAGAGAGATGGATAGAGAGAGAGAGAGAGAGAGAGATGGATAGAGAGAGAGAGATGGATAGAGAGAGAGAGAGAGATGGATAGAGAGACAGACAGATACAGAGAGAGAGATGAAAAGAGAGAGAGATGGATAGAGAGAGAGAGAGATGGATATAGAGATAGATGGGTAGATGGAGGTATAGAAAAAAAATTGGAAGAAAAAAGTGACCAATACTGAGAGGGAGGGTGAGAAGAGGAGAGCTAAGGAGAGAGGAGTGGTACGGGGTGGAGGAATAGAGGAAGATGAGGGAGCAGAAAAGAGAGGGACCACAGAGCCACAAAGGGAAGGAGAGCATATTACCCAGCAGTCTCACAGTGAGATTTACATAACAGCCCTGTTAATCTGCAAGTACTATATCACCATGAACACCTTCATAATAATGGGGATCCACTGCTGTAAGCCTAAATACGGCTCAACCCATGTTGTGGCTCTACGGCTGAGAATGACAATACAGTGTCAGATCCAGGTAAAACCATGTACTATACAAAGTGGGTGATTGTTTACATGTCATCATTTCAGTGATACTTGTCATTTGTGAGAATATTATATAAAATACCGTTCAAAATCTTAACAGAGCATATTGAGTCATCAGGGGTCTAATCATTAGTCCAAAACGAGAGTTTCTATTGGACAAATTCAGGTAGGTCCCTCCCAGTTTAGTTCCGTTGGCTTCCATTTGGTTCTGTTTAGTTCCTAGTAAATACACCCCAGATGTGGTAACCAAGAGACCAACTGGTCCAAATGTTCCGGTTCTTAATAGCTTGATATCCATGATTATTGAAAGCTATACAGCCCCTCAGTCCTGCCAGGAGACATGGTTGGCCTTGGCCAGTGGGCTGGGCGATGTGTCTATTGAGCCCGAAAAAGGCTTCATGGCATGTTGTGTTCGGTCTAAACGTGCAGGCAGTGTTGAGCTCCGTACTGGGAGTACGATAAAATCACCCTGATCCAAGGCCAGTTTTTTCATTTTCCCCATAATGATAAAGCTCAGGATTTGAGAACCTAAGATGATCCTAGATCTGTGCCTAAAGGGCATCTTTACCTCAGAGTGTGCCTGGCTCACCTCAGCATGCCCGATGCCTTTAACATTCCTTTACACTGGGATGAAGGGACATCCCTGGGGAACCAATTAGGACATGTCCACTGTGTCTGTGACAGCTGCTGCTGCTGCTGAACCATCCAGCACCCTGCTACCACTAAACTCACAGCTCTTCAACATGAAGACAAGAGGTGGAGAGAGGTAGAGAGAGAGAGGTAGAGAGAGAGAGGTAGAGAGAGAGAGGTAGAGAGAGAGAGGTAAGAGAGAGAGAGGTAGAGAGAGAGAGAGAGAGAGAGAGAGATCAAGACAGGTGTGGAAAGAACAGCTGTGGTATTGTGGATCTTTGATCTCATGATAGGACTTTGCAGAATAGGAACTCGACAGAGATCTCAAAATGAGGGGTAAGTGTGGAAATAATAGCCAAGAGTATACTTCATCAAAGTCTTCATCTGTGCGATTCTGTTTCTCATTCTCTGTCTGTCTGTCTCTCTCTCTCTGTCTCTCCCTCTGTCTCTCTCTCTGTGCCTCTCTCTCTGTGTCTCCCTCTCTCTCTCTCTGTCTCTCTGTGTCTCTCTCTCTCTGTCTCCATCTCTCTCTCTGTGTCTCTCTCTCTGTGTCTTTGTCTCTCTCTCTCTGTCTCTCTCTCTCTCTCTCTCTCTCTCTGTGGCTCTCTCTCTCTCTGTCTCTCTGTGTGTCTCTCTCTCTGTATATCTCTCTCTGTGTATCTCTCTGTGTATCTCTCTCTGTCTCTCTCTCTGTGTCTCTCTCTCTCTCTGTCTCCCTCTCTCTCTCTCTCTCTCTCTCTCTCTCTCTCTCTCTCTGTCTCTCTGCGTCTCTCACTCTGTGTCTGTCTCTGTCTCTCTAACTCGCTCTCTGTGTCTCTCTCTGTCTCTCTCTCTCTGTCTCTCTCTGTGTCTCTCTCTGTCTCTCTCTCTGTCTGTCTCTCTCTGTGTCGCTCTGTCTCTCTCTCTCTCTGTCTCTCTCTCTCTGTCTCTCTCTCTGTCTCTCTGTGTCTCTCTTTGTGTCTCTCTCTGTTTCTCTCTCTGTGTCTCTCTGTCTCTCTCTCTGTCTGTCTCTCTCTGTCTCTCTCTGTCTCTCTCTCTGTCTCTCTCTGTCTCTCTCGCTCTCTGTCTCTCTCTGTCTCTCTCTCTGTGTCTCTCTCTGTCTCTCTCTCTCTCTGTGTCTCTCTCTCTGTCTCTCTCTCTGTCTCTCTCTCTCTCTGTCTCTCTCTGTCTCTCTCTGTCTCTCTCTGCGTCTCTCTCTCTGTGTCTTTCTCTCTCTGTGTCTCTGTCTCTATCTCTGTTTCTCTCTCGCTGTTTCTCTCTGTCTCTCTCTCTGTTTCTCTCTCTGTTTCTCTCTCTGTGTCTCTGTCTCTATCTCTGTTTCTCTCTCTGTCTCTCTCTCTGTCTCTCTCTCTGTTTCTCTCTCTGTTTCTCTGTTTCTTTCTATATTTCCCCCCTTTGCTTCTCTCTCTGTATCTCTCTCTCTGTCTCTCTCGGTTTCTCTCTATATTTCCCCCCTTTGCTTCTCTCTGTGTCTCTCTCTCTCTGTCTCAAATCAAATCAAAAATCAAATCAAATTTATTTGTCACATACACATGGTTAACAGATGTTAATGTGAGTGTAGTGAAATGCTTGTGCTTCTAGTTCCGACAATGCAGTAATAACCAACGAGTAATCTAACCTAACAATTCCAAAACTACTACCTTATACACACAAGTGTAAAGGGATAAAGAATATGTACATAAAGATATGATTGAGTAATGGTACAGAAAGGCATAGGCAAGATGCAGTAGATGGTATTGAGTACAGTATATACATATGATATGAGTAATGTAGGGTATGTAAACAAAGTGGCATAGTTTAAAGTGGCTAGTGATACATGTATTACATAAGATGCAGTAGGTGATATAGAGTACAGTATATACATATACATATGAGATGAATAATGTAGGGTATGTAAACATTATATTAAGAGCATTGTTTAAAGTGACTAGTGATATATTTTACATCAATTCCCATCAATTCTCTCTCTCTGTGTCTCTCTCTGTCTCTCTCTCTGTTTCTCTCTCTATTTCTCTCTATATTTCCCCCATTTGCTTCTCTCTCTCTGTCTCTCTCTCTCCGTATCTCTCTGTTTCTCCTCTGTCTCTCTCTCTCTCTCTCTCTGTTTCTCTCTGTTTCTCTCTCTGTGTCTCTCTCTCTATTTCTCTCTCTAATTCCCCCATTTGCTTCTCTCTCTCTGTCTCTCTCTCTCCGTATCTCTCTCTCTCTCTGTTTCTCTCTCTGTGTCTCTCTCTCTCTCTGTTTCTCTCTCTGTTTCTCTCTATATTTCCCCCCTTTGCTTCTCTCTCTCTCTCTCTCGCTCTCTGTTTCTCTCTCTGTATCGCTCTCTCTCTCTCTCTCTGTTTCTCTCTCTGTGTCTCTGTTTCTCTCTCTCTCTGTGTCTCTCTCTCTCTCTGTGTCTCTCTCTCGCTGTTCTCTCTCTGTGTCTCTCTCTCTCTCTGTCTCCCTCCCTCTGTCTCTCTCTCTCTGTTTCTCTCTCTGTGTCTCTCTCTCTCTGTCTCTCTCCCTCTGTGTCTCTCTCTCTGTTCTCTCCCTGTTTCTCTCTGTTTTCTCTATCTCTCTCTGTCTCTCTCTGTTTCTCTCTCTGTTTCTCTCCCTGTTTCTCTCTCTATTCCCCCCTTTGCTTCTCTCTCTCTCTCTCTCTCTCTGTTCTCTCTCTGTATCGCTCTCTCTCTCGCTCTCTGTTTCTCTCTGTGTCTCTCTCTCTCTGTGTCTCTCTCTCTCTCTGTGTCTCTCTCTTGCTGTTTCTCTCTCTGTGTGTCTCTCTCTCTGTCTCCCTCCCTCTGTCTCTCTCTCTCTGTTTCTCTCTCTGTGTCTCTCTCTCTGTGTCTCTCTCTCTCTGTTTCTCTCCCTGTTTCTCTCTCTGTTTATCTGTTTCTTTCTATATTTCCCCCTGTTTCTCTCTCTGTTTCTTTATAATTTCCCCCTGTTTTCTCTCTCTGCTTCTCTCCCTGTTTCTCTCCCTGTTTCTCTCTCTGTTTCTTCTATATTTCCCCCCTGTTTCTCTCTCTGTTTCTTTCTCTCTCTCTGCCTCTCTCTCTGTTCTCTCTCTGTTTCTCTCTCTCTGCCTCTCTCTGTTTCTCTCTCTGTTTCTCGCTCTCTGTTTCTCTCTCTCTGTTTCTCTCTCTCTGCCTCTCTCTCTGTTTCTCTCTCTGTTTCTCTCTCTCTGTTTCTCTCTACATTTCTCTCTGTCTCGCTCTCTGTTTCTTTCTCTCTCTGTTTCTCTCTCTCTCTGTTTCTCTCTGTCTCTCTCTCTCTCTCTGTTTCTCGTTCTGTTTCTCTCTGTCTCCCTCTCTCTGTTTCTCTCTGTCTCCCTCTCTCTGTTTCTCTCTGTCTCTCTCTCTCTCTGTTTCTCTTTCTGTTTCTCTCTCTCTGTGTCTCTCTCTTTGTTTCTCTCTCTCTGTTTCTCTCTCTTTCTCTTTCTGTTTCTCTCTGTGTCTCTCTGTGTCTCTCTCTGTGTCTCTCTCTCTGTTTCTCTATTTCTCTCTATATTTCTCTATCTGTTTTTATCTCTATTTCTCTCTATATTTCTCTCTCTGTTTCTCTCTATATTTCTCTCTCTGTTTCTCTCTATATTTCTCGCTCTATTTCTCTCTCTGTTTCTCTCTCTGTTTCTCTCTTTATTTCTGTCTTGCTCTCTAATCCCCCTCTTTTCTCTCTCGCTGAGTGAAAGTCTCTGCATAGTTTTTCTCCCATTGAACATCAAAAGAACAGAGGACTCATCCACACAGAAGAGAAAAGAGAGCTTGCGAGGGAGTGAAAGAAAGAAAGAGGGAGAGAGAAAGAAAGAGAGAGTTTTTTTGCATAACAGAAGCACTGCAAGTCTGAGAAAGTTTTAATTGGCGGAGTTAGGGCCTTACCCCTGATACAGATAGCCCTAGGTAGGTGCCGAACATGCTGCTTCCCTCTTTCCTACTGTTCTCCCCCTATTCTTCATGTAGGCTTCACTACTTCCCCCTGCTCTCCATCCTCTTCCTTTTCATTGTTTCTATATGTTTTCTTCCTCTTATTCTCTCCTCCTTTCTTCCCCTCTGCAGTCTTGATAAGACACCACGTCATTCAGCTCCACTTCCTCTGTTCCTCCTCTGTCTGTTGTCTTATGTGTCTGCAGAAAATCTATAGAAACAGATGACAATACAGGACTATACAACCTAAGTATAGTTTCAGGAAGTATTCATTTCCTCACACCATAGCAACATACACGACATGACCAAAAGTATGTGGACACCTGCTCATCGAACTTCCCATCCTTTGCTGATATAACAGCCTCCACTCTTCTGGGAAGGCTTTCCACTAGATGTTGGAACATTGCTGCGGGGACTTGCTTTCATTCAGCCACCATAGCATTAGTGAGGTCGGGCCCTGATGTTGGGCGATTAGGCCTGGCTCGCCGACGGCGTTCCAATTCATCCCTAAGTTGTTCGAAGGGGTTAAGGCCAGGGCTCTGTGCAGGCCAGTGAAGTTCTTCCATTCATTTGAAGGGATGTCCACATGCTTTTGCATATATAGTGTATTTCGCAACATAGGCAAAAATGATCATATCCTACTGAACATGTTCAAGTAGTCCCTCCCTGTTTCAGTCTGTTTTCTTCTGTTTCATGCTAATAACTACAATATTTTGCACCTAGCTTCAGACATCTGGTCAGAAAGCTATTTCCTGGACAGCGTGGCAAACTGGGGTCCTTCAAAGGTGTCTTTGGTTGGCAACCCCGTCGCCATGGTAACCACCTGCTGGGCTGTGTGATGAAAGCCCTTGTCGTTTTAATAGGAAGTGATCAACCTACCAATCTGACTCCAACTGGATACTGCCTGGGAGACGCCCCCTACCAAGCATAAATATTTCCTGAGCAACAAGCTGTGTCAGATTTGGCTTCAGGAGAACAAACGTCTTGCCCTTCCTTTGAGGACACAACATCGCTCAGTGATTAGTAACTTCCGTTCGGAACCCAGGTGAGCTATTGACAGAATTGAGTTCATTGAACTGCAGTGGCTGATGTGACTACTCGGTTTGCTTTCTTTGTCCTTCACCAAAACACTCCACCCACTCACTATCTATCATGATACCAGTATACGGGTGGGGAATTCACTTTTTGGTCCACCAGCCACTGTGGCAGGTAAATGAAAAAAACTACCAGCCACTCAGATTTTTTACCAGAGCAACATTTCATTCAAAACAATCACTAAACGGATGATTATGCTTTGTAATGTTTCTAAAACAGGAAATGTTTTATTAGTAAGAATTTATTTGTTTTTTTGCTACATTTCAGAGTTGCTTTATCAATGTATTTCAAATACAAATAAACAGTTGTACAACTGAACATCGAGAATCAACAAAGCGCCCTGCCACAAAATGCTGTACAGCTTATTTAGGATTATAGTTCTACGCTGATATTTCTTGCAAGGAGTACATGTGCACCTAAGTTGAAATTCAGGAGCACACAGTCAAGCACAATGTACACTCAAATATTTGAGTCATTATAGGTGAGACAAAAATGTTCAGCTGCCTCTTTTGTCACACCCTGATCCGTTTCACCTGTCTTTGTGATTGTCTCCACCCCCCTCCAGGTGTTGCCCATCTTCCTCATTATCCCCCGTGTATTTATACCTGTGTTCTCTGTTTGTCTGTTGCCAGATTGTCTTTTTGTTCAAGTCAACCAGCGGTTTGTGTTTCAGCTCCTGCTTTTTCCAGTCTCTCTTTTCTCGTACTTCTGGTTTTGACTCTTGCCTGTTCTGACTCCGAGCCCACCTGACCACTCTTCCTGCCCCTGCCCCTGAGCCTGCCTGCCGACTTGTACCTTTGCCCCCATCTGGATTACCGACCTCTGCCTTACTCTGAGCCTACCTGCCGCCCGGTACCGTTGCCCGACCTCTGGTTTACTGACCCCTGCCTGCCTTGCCCTGTCTATTGCCTGCCCTTGTTGGAATATTAAACTATTGTTTATTTGACGTGGTCACATGATAGGCCCGAGCCATGGCCTGTTCACCCCTATATCATCTGGAAGGCAAAGTCTATGCAAACGCTTCAAAGCTGGGACCGAGATACTGATAAACAGCTGACGCTTCACCTCTACTGCATCCGCATGCTCAGTCCACCGAATCACAAGCAGGAGGCCTAGAAACTGTCTGCTGGCCATTGTTCAGCAGAGTCCAGAGCAATGCGAGTGCTGGTTGGTTAGATGGTGGCAAAGTTCCTGGGTTGATTGTCACAATTGCCTCAAGAAATGCTCCTGACTGTTACTGCACCGACTGTGAGGCAAGTCTCTCTGGCTAACAACATCTGCTGAATGGCTATTCAGATCATGTAATAAAGTCAGCCTCAGCATACAATGCCACATTACAGACACAATAGTAGCATTTTCCACCATCTGTCCTTTCATAGTCCTGCAATTGCCCATCGGGGAAGGTTTCTAAACAGCGGCTTTCAGAGAGAGAACATTGTTCGTCAGCCCCTCCGTTGGTTAATAACCACTGGACTGATAGCTCACCCTGGATATGGTCTCTGTCCCTTAGTCCTTCCATTCAACAAAAGCCATCCCGCTAAACAACCATCAATAGCCTCAAAGGTTGCTGCATTGGTGGCTAATGAAAAAAATCACATATTAGCTGATGTCTGTGTTGTCTGATTACACTCCTGCAAACAAGGCCGCGCTGCATAATAACAGTGATTCGAACCAAAGTGCTCACTCGCTCCCCCTCCCCCCACAAGCCATACTCTCTTGAGCTGCATACAAGCCATGGAACTCTGATGGACAGAATTAACGTTTGCCACTTCCGACACCCCTGCCTGGCCTCTACATCTCCTCCCCCCTGTCTCTCTGCTCTTATCTCAGTAGGCGGCTGGTCACTTGGCCTTTCGGGCTCCAATGCAGACGCTACCGTTGACCTTCCAAGACGCAAGAGACAATTGCTCAATCTCCACCTGTAACTAGAGATTAATGTCTCTAGTCAGGTATCCAATCCAAGAGGTCCTCTATTTTCGATCAGTCTCTGGCATCTACTGCATTTTCTTCAGATTAAAGAGTGGGTTTGGTCTGCGGTGATGCTCAGCCAGGGACATTGCAAGTATTATGTCTAGCTACAACCCTTTTTTTGCTTCCTTATTAAGTGGAAGTGTCTTCACTCGGGAGGGCCTTGTGCAAATATGAGTAAAAGATCATCAAACATAACCTGCGTAGCTGTAACCAATATATTAAACGGTGCTGAAGGATTTAATACCTGGGCAAATAACGTTCTGATATGGAAAGAGCAAGGTGGATGTATATTCCCCTGCCAATCATTTCTCAATGCCGAGCACTACTTTCTTGAGATTGAAAGTCACCTTGCCAGATACTCTGGTTGCTAGGGCCATTCACCCCTTTTCAGCTCCCTCCCCCGCCTACTTCACATTGCTTTCTTATGATGAATTTCCTGTTTCCACTCCTCCCAAAAAAATGAGCTTAGGAGAGCAGTCCTTGACAAAAATATGGCAATTTAAGATGTGCTGCACGGTTCCGTAATGGGTTTGGCAACAGATCTCCGTCACACACCAAAACATTTAAGTAGGCATACACACACACACACACACAACTATTGTACACACAGCTCAGTTTTCAAGTTACTTTTCAACACTCTTTTACTTTTCAGACTTTTTATTTCTCCCCTCCTCCTGACTTCCCCCTCCATTTCTCCCCCCTCCATTTCACCCCCTCCTCCTGTCTCTTCCTCCATCTCTCCCCCTCCTCCTGTCTCCCCCTCCATCTCTCCCCCTCCTCCTGTCTTCCCCCTCCAACCTCCTGTCTCCCTCCTCCTGTCTCCCCCTCCATCTCTCCCCCTCCTCCTGTCTTCCCCCTCCAACCTCCTGTCTCCCTCCTCCTGTCTCCCCCTCCATCTCTCCCCCTCCTTCTGTCTCTCTGCAGAAATTCAGCCCAGCAGAGGGCTGTGCGTACTACAGGGTTGTCGTTTACTTGGCCCCCACAGACCCCAGAATGTTGGCTTTGTATGTAATGTTTAACAGCATAGCCACGTAACAGCGTGGACCCGGTCACTTGACAGGCCCGCTAGGCAGAGCAATCAATGACACCACTGCCTGCGTCGTCGTCAGCCCATCGCCGTACCTTTGACATGTCAGAGTTGATATCCTTCTGGCAGCTTCCCTCCACAGGGACGGCCTGTCACAGTGTCACCGCTGGCATTTCTCCCCATAAAACCCCAGCCAGACCACCATCACATCACAAAGGGCCCAAGTGTGATTAAGATCACACACGACATGCCAAACCCCCTAAAAGCCAGCTCCGCCAATGACATTCGACATTCTTATTCCTTCCTCACTGTGAAAAAAAATAATGAATTGGCGTTGAAGGTTAAGAGTGAGACACTTTATCCAATGGAATGTCAGTGTTGTTATCTGATGGTGTGGGGTTGACAGGTAATTACCACCCATGCTGGGTGGGAGATGGACTGGGACAGGTGGGAGTCAGGGCCTCATACCATGGTAATTAACCACCCTATCGGACAGACGGATGGACAGTCGTAGGGCAGACCCAGCCAATGGACAGACGGATGGACTGTCGTAGGGCAGACCCAGCCAATGGACAGACGGATGGACTGTCGTAGGGCAGACCCAGTCACCGGATGGACTGATAGACAGTTGTAGGGCAGACCCAGTCACCAGACAGACGGGCGGACAGTCGTAGGGCAGACCCAGTCACCGGATGGACTGATAGACAGTCGTAGGGCAGAACCCAGTCACCAGACAGACGGGCGGACAGTCGTAGGGCAGACCCAGTCACCAGACAGACGGGCGGACAGTCGTAGGGCAGACCCAGTCACCGGATGGACTGATAGACAGTCGTAGGGCAGACCCAGTCACCGGATGGACTGATAGACAGTCGTAGGGCAGACCCAGTCACCGGATGGACTGATAGACAGTCGTAGGGCAGACCCAGTCACCGGATGGACTGATAGACAGTCGTAGGGCAGACCCAGTCACCAGACAGACGGGCGGACAGTCGTAGGGCAGACCCAATCACCAGACAGACGGGCGGACAGTCGTAGGGCAGACCCAGTCACTGGATGGACTGATAGACTGTCGTAGCGCAGACCCAGTCACCGGACAGACAGGCGGACAGTCGTAGGGCAGACCCAGTCACCGGACAGTCATAGGGCAGACCCAGTCACCGGATGGACTGATAGACAGTCGTAGGGCAGACCCAGTCACCAGACAGACGGGCAGACAGTCGTAGGGCAGACCCAGTCACCAGACAGACGGGCGGACAGTCGTAGGGCAGACCCAGTCACCGGATGGACTGATAGACAGTCGTAGGGCAGACCCAGTCACCGGATGGACTGATAGACAGTCGTAGCGCAGACCCAGTGACCGGACAGACAGGCGGACAGTCGTAGGGCAGACCCAGTCACCGGACAGTCGTAGGGCAGACCCAGTCACCAGACAGACGGGCGGACAGTCGTAGGGCAGACCCAGTCACCGGACTGTCGTAGGGCAGACCCAGTCACCGGACAGACGTAGGGCAGACCCAGTCACCAGACAGACGGGCGGACAGTCGTAGGGCAGACCCAGTCACCGGACTGTCGTAGGGCAGACCCAGTCACCGGACAGACGTAGGGCAGACCCAGTCACGAAGACTAATTGATACAGGGAACCATACAAGAGAAAGGGAGAGGGAGAAGAGAAGAAAGGAAACCTTTTTTTCTTTTCTCCACAACCTCCCCTGCCTGTGTCCCGGCAGCCCACGTATCAGACATTAATCAAAGAGGAAAAGGAATTGTTTTCCCTCCGCGGCGTGGCGCAAAAAATAAAACATCTGCGTCTGGGAGAAGGGAGACGTAATGTTGCGTGACACTTCATATCGCCGAGTTAGAGGTCACCTCTCGGTGGCGAAGACAGAGAGAAACCACAGTGCCTTCTCTCCCCTGCATCTCTCCGCTCCCCTCCGTTCTTCTTCTCCATCTACCTGGCTTCCTGCGACACATAGAATCACGGGGGCCCTCAAACACAAACCCACAGACTCCCAGCACATAGTATGCAAACATTATCAGGGAAAGCTAAATGTAAATCTAATGAACATGCTCATGTACACATGAAGATACATACTGTACATTAGTTATGTGACCTGGAACTTCAATTAGAAGCGAAGGAAGCACTTCTATGTCCGCATTACCACTGCAGATGTTCGTCCAGATGACCGCTTGTGGACAGTGCTAATTCCCAGCATGCCAGAGTTTAATTATAATTGGCGCTGAGCTTTGACAGAGCATAACCAACGGTTGGGAGTAAAATGACACCATGTAATTAATGTGACTGGTGGGAAATTCTGATAAACTCTAGTCCTTTCATTTGGGGCAGGTGTATAATTTTCAAATGGGATAAACTCACGCAATCTTTCAACATTTAACATGGGAAATGGGTTTGGCAGGAAGGGAACGCAGCTCAAATCAAATTGCACTTAGGAAGTCATTTGAAAAATGCACGTGAATACCGGGGTTGTGTGGCACTTATGTCTCTTATGATTGTTAAAATGGAGCCAATCACTGAGCAGGATGCGTTTGGAGTCTGATCTATGCTTTTCAGCATGTCTGAGTACTCAGCAGTGCAGTCTATTGTCAATTCATTTTTTCAATCAATTTTACCTATAACCGGAGCTAAAAATGGCTACATATGTTCATGCCAATACAGTCAGAAGCCATTCTCTGATTGGATCAGTATAGTCACGCTAAATTATTCTGGTTTCAAGGGGCCAATCAGCTCACAGTAGCCTGAAACAAAGGTTTTGATTGCAAGGTTTGTATCACCAAATTGGATGAGTACAGTTATACAGTTATAGACTTTTCATAAGAGGACTCACTTGTTTTCAAGAGTTCCTTATTTTGTTCAGCAACGGAAATTCAATTATGAGCTCTACAGTTGCACAACAGTGGCCTTACAACAACATGGATAGGATTGACTCTTGACACTTATCAGACTGAGAGCCAATCATAACTGGCTAAACTGTAGTACTGCAGTAGTACCCTTTAATCCCTTAAGTGTTGCCTGTGCACCATAATCTCTACACCTGTGAGTGTAGTATGATAGATAGCTGGCGGACTGGGAACTTCCCTGCCTGAGATACTACAGCGAGGGTGGGGGAGAAACTGACACAGCAAGACGGATGACTGACAGATAAGGAACGCATTTCGTCCACGGGGGGAGTTGAGACGGGGAGCTGATGAACCCCCCCCCCCAATGGAAACCATGGTTCCCAAGAGGGGCCACAAATCACCCAAACTATCAACTCCCTTGCTCGCTCGCTCTCACGCTCCTCTCTTCACCAACCCCACTCTAAAAGAAAGAATGGGTGGTAAAAACCGAGCACCACAACAAGGGGGAGATGTTAATCAAGAGGAAGACGAGTTAAAGTGCCCGCAGGAAGCACCGATAAGGGCTAAAACGGGCAATAAATCATGGCTGCTGAGTGTCATCGGCCCCCAGACGGGGCCATGTTTCAAGGAGCCAGACAGAGGGGTAGACATTGGCTGACAGCGCCTGAGAAATCAAGCCCAGATGGAAGCTGTTTGTTTGGGTAGTAATTAGCTGTTACGCTAGTCGCTAGCAATCCATCTCACCTGAGCTAGAAACGTGAAGGGGCAAAGCCATTCTGAAGGACCTCGGGTTTACTTATTCCTCAGAGCTCCTTACCTTTCCCAGAGTACATCTTGCTCCAATAAGATATGCGTGTTAAAAGACAATTGTGAAGTACTGCATCAATCGTATCGCCAAAGAACAAGAGACTATTGATCCCCATTGTTCTAGGAGCCAATACTGGAAGAGGTGGAGATAACATCATCAGATCTAGACAGCAGGATCATCAGAGTTCACTGTGTTGGCCACTCGTCATCACGGCTCGAGGAATATACAACAGCAATGTGCTGTGCTACTGTGGGCGGCCCTAAGCTTTTTTAAGACACCACATACAAGTTTAATAGAAAAATGCTTAGCGAGGCCCAAATTACTGAATCACATTAAATGTGAATTTCCCAGTATTTAGAGAAAATGTTAGATGCCCGTTTCAATTTGGGCAATGGGGGGATTGAGGGAGAGAGAGAATACTCAGAGAACGGAGAGAAAATAGGTATTTAGACCTCGAGCATAAACAAGCATTAACAAGTCAAGTTTTTTCATTTGCATCCTAATGATCAGTGAAGCCAGCTAGGAGGATACTGTGAGCCTCAAATGTCTGCTTCCTGATTTACTGCCACTCTGAGCCGCTTATCCCGCCAACAGACTTTGCCCATTGGCTGTCAATTCTCTTCCACCCAATAAGAGCACAGTAGTAGCACAGGGGAGGAAGAGTAGGAGGATGAGGGCGTAAGCTTTGGAGAGGGAAGACGGAGCGGTTTGCTTTACATACAGGCCATTTGATAAGCCTTTTCTTCTCCGTCTCCCCCCGCTTAGATCAAGCAGACGTAACGGTTATCATCCCAGACAGATTAAAGACACGTCTCCTTTCGTAAGGAAGACGCCAGGGCACCATTGTACTATGCCCAATAGGATCCCCTTCCCCCCCTGGTGCCTTAGCGGCAGGTAGCCTGGCATGTTGGAGTGTTGGGCCAGTAACCGAAAGGTTGCTGAATCGAATCCCCGAGCTAGCCCACTGTTCCCCAGGCGCCGATGACGTGGATGCCGATTTAAGGCAGCCCCCCGCACCTCTGATTCAGAGGGGTTGGGTTAAATGCGGAAGACACATTTCAGTTGAAGGCATTCAGTTGTACAACTGACTAGGTATCCCCCTTTCCCTTAGCATCATCATACAGCGCCAATCTATTTTATAGCCTCCCAAGTTATCGCTATCACGAGTGAATATTGACCCGCTCGTGCCACACTACGTCTCTATTGTAATCCTATGAGCACAGTTATATTGTATATCTGGTTGTGTTAAAAGCCTTAGCATCACATGTCGATACACGGTCTACACCCACGGCTGTGTTAACAGTGAGTGTGTGTTAGCGGTCAGTGTACACTTTGAAAAAAATATTGAACCATTATTTAACTAGACAAGCCAGTAAAGGACAAATTCTTATTTACAATTACGGCCTACCCCAGCCAAACCCTAACGCAGACGACACTGAGCTAATTGTGGGCCACCCTATGTGACTCCTGATCACGGCCTGTTGTGATACAGCCTGGAATCAAACCAGGGACTGTAGTGACACCTCTTGCACTGAGATGCAGTCCCTTAGACCACTGCGCCACTCGGGAGCATTTAATATGTAGTCCACCGATAGGTATCAGATATTAAACTGATAAGAAGATACGACACTTGACCTTAGCCAAAAGGCAGAGCAGCGATCTAATGCTACATTTTCTAATTGAGATGTAGATATCTCCAAGATGGCTACATGGTCAATTATTTCTGCATTATTTAGGTGTGCTCCATGGGTGAATACCATTTCCATAGCTAGGGCTTTAGACTTGCACCTTTCAGAAAGGGAGAATATCCAAGCAATCCTCCCAGATTAATTATCCTGATCGGTGACGTGGTGGAGTGGAGCTCTGAAGGAAGAGGCTGAGGCATTGTGGCCTAGAACAGTGGGTCCAAGTGGGGCTTCAGCGCTCAGAGCAGGGTCCTATGGATCCCAGGGAGTGGGTCATAGATCAGGGTTTCCCAAACTCGATCCCAAGCCCCCCACCCGGTACACGTTTTGGTCTTTCCCTAGCACGACACAACTGATTCATATAACCAACTCATCACCAACCTTTGATTATTTGAACCAAAACGGGGGCCCCGGGGCCGAGTTTGGGAAACACTGTGTTAGAGGATGAGCTAGACTAGATTTCATCTTTCTCTCAGCATCCCTCTCCCTCCCTCCCTCTCTTCCTCCGTCCTTCCCCACCTCCTACTGTGCATGTCTCTCTCCTTCCTCCACTGCCTCAATTAATCTGCCCCCCCCCTTCTCCTCCTCCTCTTTGTCCCTTCCTCCCTCTGATTTAAGCCCAGTGGGCTGTTCTGAGCAGATGACTTGCTGGCACGTTAGTGGCAGGGGGCAGCAGCGAATGGGGAGGGTTTTCAGTGTGATGGATTCAGAGAGTGTCTGTCAGTCATCAGAGCCCTGACACAGATGTCTCAGACGGAGGAGCCAACTTCTGATGGTTTTCTTTCCACATCGGCTACGAAATTTGTTTGTGTTTGTGTGTGCGTGTGTCTCATAGACTTGCATGTGTGTGTGTGTGTGTGTGTGTGTGTGTGTGTGTGTGTGTGTGTGTGTGTGTGTGTGTGTGTGTGTGTGTGTGTGTGTGTGTGTGTGTGTGTGTGTGTGTGTGTGTGTGTGTGTGTGTGACTTTGTGTGGGCGAGGCAGCAGGGGATATAGTCTGTCTACTTCTTAGATGGCTCCATTTTCTAGGTTACATATCTCTCTGTGGGGTTGTTTCACAGACAACTGCAGAAGGGAAATGTTGGTTAGTTGTGGCACACCAAAATCAGTAGTCATATGC
This sequence comes from Oncorhynchus kisutch, assembly GCF_002021735.2. Taxonomy (NCBI): domain Eukaryota; kingdom Metazoa; phylum Chordata; class Actinopteri; order Salmoniformes; family Salmonidae; genus Oncorhynchus; species Oncorhynchus kisutch. Next base: position 33,815,682 of record NC_034182.2, read on the forward strand.
ACTATATAGACTATATACTGTACCTATACCACATACATACAGTAATATAATTGAACTGAGAAACCTGATTCACGTAAAGAATAAGATCAAAATTCCAATATCCTATCCAGCGCCATCGAGACTTACATTCCTAATAGCCTGGAGGAACTAACCCAGGTGGAAATCGCTATCGGCATCCCATTCCATCCCTTGTGCACACAGTCAGTGAAATCTAGCGTAACTTAATAATATTACAACATCGAAAATACATGGATGTCATTTCCCAATGAATTGTGGGATGATGAGAAATAGTGTCTGAGTATGGGAGTAGTTAAACAACAAGCCCCAATGTTTCACATGTCACCAGGCAACTTTTCAACAAGCAAAGTGTCACCTGGTCACGTCGTCACGGTGACGTGTTTTCCAATCTCTTCTAAACTTGATTGCTGACATGCACAACATTTTGGGACTGTAGACAAATGAGAAAAAAGAAAGAATAAAAGAAAGTTTTTGCGTGGCGTTTTCCTTTAACGACCCAGATGGTGATTAGAGCATTGAAGAGGGACAGGACAGAGAAGGAGGAGGAGCATCACTCAGGTAACACGACACCTGTTAGGAGATGCATGGCAGAGACAACAAAGCCTTGCCCAGAAACACTGCTGCCTGGCAGAGCAGGAGGGCTAATGAACCAAGCAAGCTAACAATCATTTCTTACCAAGCTTCACCAGCAAATACTCTATATCGACTACTGCGTCTATATCGACTATCACTCACTATAACAGCTGACACTACTACTAGTAAGACCAATTAAACATGACTATCTTTATGTGTACTTTGTCATAGAGGTAAGATGAGATAAAACCCACTGATTACATATCTGGACACCAGAATAAAAGACACATCATGCAGCAGCATCTCGCCATTAGTATTTCGTACAACTCTTTCTTTCATCAGGAACTCTCTCCCTCGTTCTTTTTCTGCTTTGGAATGTGTCAGCCCATCCCCATAGGAATAACCAATCACATTATCCAGAGTTCAAAAACCAGCACCTCAAAGTCCGCCTCATCACCTGAACAGTGACATTATGGACCGATTTCCTGTCTGTCTGAGCTTGTTTTGCCTGCGAACCTGTCGGCTGGATTCCTAAAAAGCTACTCCCCTGTGGGAAGTTGATAAATATAACCACAGCTAAGCCAAACAATGAATCAACAACACAACAACAACAGGGATTTTGACTTTTTTTTTCTCACCAGAAAAGCTTAAAAAAACGAGAAACAAACTGTGATCTAAAGGACCGAGAGGAAAGAAAGAGGGGGAAAGAAAGAAAATAGGGAAGTAAGAACAGTAGCAGTAGCTGATGAAGCGCCAGCTCCTAAACCCTACAGCCTTGGGGAAAGGGGGGGACCTTTTCCAAAGCAGCAGCCATACATAATACAAGCCACTTTGTTTATTAATGGAGAGGGGTCTAGCAGAGACACAAATCCTCAGAGCTAGGCCCGAGCCGCGGCAGCTTTAATATCTAGCCGGATGCTCATTACATCACTGCGCCCTCTGAAGATCCGGCCATCGCTTTTCAATGCTATGCTCGCTCTTCTCTCGCTCTGCCACCTCCCTGCACTAGGCGGTGCTGCTTTCAAGTTCCTCGCCGGGGCTGCTGGGAACGGGATGAGAGGAGGACCTCACACTACAAGGCCACCATGTCCTCCACCTCCACCACTTAAAATGAGTAACCACAGAAAGATATGCATGGTGACTACGTGGGCAGTTCGCCATTGGGGAATCGACGGAGAAGACACTTTCTAGGAGGGCAGCCATTTTGACACAGCCATCCCTTCACCATGGTGCTTTATGGAGGAAGCGTGGTATCATTACGGTCACTATATGAATAATGCACATGGTGTAATATGTAACATTGAATCCATCCATCAGTACATAAAAGACCATTCTATTTGTCGTCATGGTCAACTGTCATAGAAGATCAGTCTATTTGTCGTCATGGTCAACTGTCATAGAAGATCAGTCTATTTGTCATCATGGTCAACTGTCATAGAAGATCAGTCTATTTGTCGTCATGGTCAACTGTCATAGAAGATCAGTCTATTTGTCATCATGGTCAACTGTCATAGAAGACCATTCTATTTGTCATCATGGTCAACTGTCATAGAAGACCATTCTATTTGTCATCATGGTCAACTGTCATACGGTCGAAACATTGTATATGTACATTTGCATGTAGTGAGTGTCAAAATCACCTTTTCCTTCCGTCTGAAACGAGAAAACGAGGAGGCTGGCATTTGGGGAACCACCAAATCACCCAAAGACTGATGTACCAGTTGGGGAACCACCAAATCACCCAAAGACTGATGTACCAGTTGGGGAACCACCAAATCACCCAAAGACTGATGTACCAGTTGGGGAACCACCAAATCACCCAAAGACTGATGTACCAGTTGGGGAACCACCAAATCACCCAAAGACTGATGTACCAGTTGGGGAACCACCAAATCACCCAAAGACTGATGTACCAGTTGCAAAGAATAACAATCTGAAAGTTATTTCCATTCTGTGGCGCCGCAGCGTGACATGATGAGCAGCCAGTGAACGGCGGTGGCGGCGGTGGGGCTGGTTGGGCAGAGCATTGATCAAAACTTTCTCTGAGAGGATCCTTAGCACCTCTACACAGCACCTCCGCTGGGCAAAGTGCTTTCTCTCTGCCTCTGCCTCTTTCACTCACTCCCTGGTTTTAATAGAAAAGCTATGAATGGGGACACCTGGCAGCAGAAATCTCTGGTCCCAGTGGGGATGTATGACACCTTATTTCCTGTCAGGCCTAATGTGAAAGAAAGAAAGACAGGGGAAATCAATTCAAACAGAGGAGCTGGCTAGGTAGATGGCTACAGGGTAGAAAGAGCTGCTTGGGTTGCTGATGAATGTCAGCCACCGCAGACGTTCATATGGTCTCATAACGAGGCTCGTGGAACCAATCAGCAGATATTCCCGTTAGGAAGATGATGTTGATGTTACTGTCATTCCAGGTTGCATCTATTTTTATTTATTTTATTTATTTCACATTTATTTAACCAGGTAGGAAAGTTGAGAACAAGTTCTCATTTGCAACTGGGACCTGGCCAAGATAAAGCATAGCAGTTTGACACAATACAACAACACAGAGTTACACATGGAATAAACAAAACATACAGTCAATAATACAGTAGAACAAAAGAAAACAAAAAGTATATATACAGTGAGTGCAAATGAGGTTAGTTAACTAACCTCATTTGCACTCACTGTATATATACAGTATATACAGTATATATACATACGGAAGTAAATAGGCCATGTTGGCGAAGTATTTACAATATAGCAATTAAACACTGGAATGGTAGATCGGCAGAAGATGAATGTGCAGGTAGAGATACTGGGGTGCAAAGGAGCAAAATAAATAAATAAATAAATACCAGTATGGGGATGAGGTAGGTAGATAGATGGGCTGTTTACAGATGGGCTATGTACAGGTGCAGTGATCTGTAAGCTGCTCTGACAGCTGGTGCTTAAAGCTAGTGAAGGAGATGTGAGTCTCCTGCTTCAGAGATTTTTGCAATTCGTTCCAGTCATGGGCAGCAGAGAACTGGAAGGAAAGACGACCAAAGGAGGAATTGGCTTTGGGGGTGACCAGTGAGATATACCTGCTGGAGTGTGTGCTACGAGTGGGTGCTGCTATCTACGCTCATGCAGCGCCTGTCTGTGGTCCTGCTGGGTACTTGACCTTACCTACAAAATAGCCTTCCGTACTGCAGCAGCGAACCACAACTAGAAGCACAGTGAACACAGACCAACTCAAACACAGCAGCCTGAGGCCTAAAGCTGACAGCTCTGCGAAAACACAATCACTATGAGATACACACACATACCCTCACGCACACACACACGGCATGGAGGCACAGTACAGACACGACAGCGCCTTCAGTAAATATTCACACCCGTGACTTTGTCCACATCTTGTTGTGTTACAAAGTGGGATTCAAATGGATTTAATTGCATTTGTATTTTTTTGTCAACGATCTACACAAAATACTCTGTCGAAGTGGAAGATGTTTTATTTTATTTTAATTAATGGAAAATAAAACACTCATATATCTTGATCAGATACGTATTCAACCCCCTGAGTCAATACATGTTAGAATCACCTTGATTACAGCTGTCAGTCTTTCTGGGTAAGTCTCTAAGAGGTTTGCCAACCTGGATCGTACAATATTTGCCCAATATTCTTCTAACAATTCTTCAAGCTCTGTCTAGTTGGTTGTTGATCATTGCTAGACAGTCATTTTCAAGTCTTGCCATAGATTTTCAAGACGATTTAAGTCAAAACTGTAACTAGGCCACTCAGGAACCTTCAATGTTATCTTGGTGAGCAACTCCAGTGTATATTTGGCCTTGTGTTTTAGGTTATTGTCCTGCTGAAAAGTGAATTTGTTTCCCAGTGTCTGTTGGAAAGCAGACTGAACCAAGTTTTCCTCTAGGCCTTTGACTGTGCTTAGCTCTATTCCATTTCTTTTTATCCTGAAAATCTCCCAAGCATACCCATAACCTGATGCGGCCACCAGCATGCTTGAAAATATGAAGAGTGGTACTCAGTGACATTTTGTGTTGGATTTTCTCCAAACATAACACTGTATTCAGGACATTTGTTTTTCTCAGTATTACTTTAGTGCCTTATTGCAAACAGGATATATGTTTTTGAATATATTTATTCTGTACAAGCTTCCTTCTTTTCACTGTCATTTGTTAGTATTGTGGAGTAACTACAATGTGGACAAAGTCAAGGGGTGTCTGGTATTATTGTCATGTGATTGCTGTATGGTAAAGTACATTTACATGTCAAATGTTTTAATATGTAGCAGAAAAGCTGAAAGAAAACAAAAATATATTTGTCCTCTGAAGAGGCTGGTTGAGTTCATAATAATAAATAAAAACATTATCAAAAAAGCCAAGGGGTGTGTATACTTTCTGAAGGCTGTGTATTGAGTATCTACTGCACACCATTATACTATACAGCATGCTTGTGTGTCCCGGGCGAGCGAGTGTTGACTGCGTGGATAGTGAGGGTACTCGGGAGGACCATCTGTTTTGAGAGGGCTTGAGGTAGCACACATCCCCTGGTGTACAATAGGTGTACTCATCAAGTGCTGCTTGAACACCCACTGCCTAATAACACACTCACAAAGGTCCACTTGGGGGAAAGGGCTCTAGCCAAATGGAAGGGTTTGGGTTGGGAACCGATGCAGATAACATGTTGTACTACATTCAAAAGATATTGTACGTAACACGCCAATCTCGTTGAATTGCTCCGAGTTGATGACACACGCCTGTTCACAATGCAGTGCTTGTCAGCCTTTGAAACGGTTCAGTTTGACCCGCTTGTGTTGGCCTCTTTCACAGACACACAATTGGTAAGGTGGAGAGAGAAAAAGAAGATTGCAAATGTCAAACCAACAAGCCTTATCTACAACGGCCAGGGTATCATAGGTGTCCTTTCTCCTCCTCCGCCTGTGTGTGTGTCTGATTGTCTCTGTGTGTATGCCTCAGCCCTGCAGAGCGATGGGGAGAATAGAATGAAGAATACTAATGTCTGCCGTCTGAAAGGGAAGGCCATGCCTCTGTACCTACGGGCTGAGCTCGCTGTCCCTTCCACCTGACCTCCCACCGTAGTGATTATCAAACGCCTCTCCTTCTCAATATCGCCAGAAGCCGTGACAACAGGGCCAGCCGTAGGGGCCGTGGCCCAGAGTTCTCCCCCAGGACGAGTGCACAGAGCTGGAGCTGGTGTAGCCGCAGTGCTGCCTGCCTGGAAGTGTTGCTGGGTCATCAGCATGTGTGTGGCTCGCCCATAAGCAAACAGTGCTGCTAATGCTAACACTGTAGTCAAACAGCAGGCACTGCCCCAGGTATCCTCTTCACTCAAACACCGCACAAAGGAGGCTATTGTATTGAGCAGGAAAGAAAGGGAGGGATGGAAGGGAGCGAGGGAGGGAGGGAGGGATAAAGAGACAGACGGAATGAGGAGCGAAAGGGAGAGGCAGAGAATGGAACAAAGGGAGGAGCAAGAGAGAGAGGTGAAGAAGGGAAGATGAATAGAGATGTCAAGATAATACTTATTCCACGTGTACGTCCAGTTGTACGTCAGAGAAAGCGGCTGAGAGAGATGGAGAGGGAAGAGCTACGTCTAGGGGAAAGCCATGTAGACAAAGTCAGCGCGGGAGGGGGGGGGGGGGGGGGGGGCTCAGCTCCTCAGTACTTAATTCAAGGGCACCTGAAGGAGGGTTGCCATGGGGATGACGTGCCCACAGGGAGAAAAGGTGTGAGACCTCTCCATCCTCACGGCGATACACAACAACAGAGGTCACACCAGCAGAAATAAGTGGGGCGGGGAACAACTATCTTATTGTTCAAGGCTGTTGTATGACCATATTTGACCATCTCGCTCTCCCTATAATAAAGATGACGCATTTTCAAGGTAAACTCTCAGAGATGTTAAAAAGGCCCATTTTCATATTGGATGTAAGGATGAACAGCCTTGAGCTAAATGGGGAAAGAAAAACGTGGGCGTTTGAATTGCTAGCAAGCTCTCCTCTGCTTTTCTTCTAGTGATTGTCCTGAAGGACTAAAGGAATGAAGGAGATGTAGCACTCTGACTGAATGAGAGGCTGCTGCATTGCCACATCTCAGATCCAAACACCTACACTGGCACGCACGCACAGACACACACAATCGCGCTCACACGCCCAGCTAACAGGGACAATGGAACTAAAACGTGTTTACCCTGTGAACGTATAATTATAGGCTTGTCTAGAACGTGAATCTGGTGATTGTGTGAGGCTATACGTCACCCCCATTTCCGTTCATATGTGCACCTTTCATTTCAAATGGCTCACCCAGTTCCCTTGGTAACTCACTATGATGGAGATAGTGATGCCTCTGAACCTCCACTCAAGTCACAGGGAAGGCAAAATCCTTGGCAGAAGAGGACGGATCTACATTCTACGCTCACAGGACAGTTTATTAGGTACACCCATCTAGTACCGGGTCGGACCACCCATTTGCCTCCAAAACAGCCTGAATTCTTTGGGGCACAGGGATGTTGGTCCATGCTGATGTGATGGCATCACGCAGTTGCTGCAGATTGGGGCGGCAGGTAGCCTAGTGTTTAGATTGTTGGGTCAGTAACCCGAAAGGCTGCTGGATCGAATCCCCGAGCTGACAAGGTAAAAATCTGTTGTTCTGCCCCTGAACAAGGCAGTTAACACACTGCTCCCCAGTAGGCCGTCATTGTAAATACACATTTCTTCTTAATTGACTTGCCTAGTTAAATAAAAAAATACAAACCTTCATGCTGTTCCATCTCATCCCAAAAAAAAGCTCTATTAGGTTGAGGTCTGGGGACTGACCAGGCCATTCAAGTAAATGGAAAAAAAGTAGTACTCACTGTCATGTTCCAGACAATGTTTTTCCACTCCTCAATTGTCCAGTGTTGGTGATTGTGTGCCCACTGGAGCCGCTTCTTCTAGTTTTTAGCTGATAGCAGTGATCTTCTGCTGCAACAGCCCATCCGTGACAAGGATCGACAAGTTGCGCGTTCTGAGATGCCGTTCTGCACACCACTGTTGTACTGCGCCATTATTTGTCTGTTTGTGGCCCGCCTGTTAGCTTGCATGATTCTTGCCCTTCTCCGTCGCCCTCTGTCATCAACAATCTGTTTTCACCAACAGGACTGTCGCTGACTGGATGTTATTTGTTTGTTGCACCATTCTCAGTAAACCTTGGACACTGTCGTGCGTGAAAAGCCCAGGAGGGCGACCGTCTCTGAGATACTGGATCCGGTGTGCTTGGCAACGATGATTATATCACACTCAGTCGCTTAGGTCACTGGTTTTGCCCATTCTAACGTTCAGTTGATCAGTAACTTAATGCCTCGATGCCTGTCTGCATGCTTTATATAGCAAGCCACAGCCACGTGACTCACCATCTGTAGGAGCGAACCATTTTCATGAACATTTTCATGTCCGGTGAGTTTATATTGTGACACACACATACAATGCAGCAACGTGTGAAGGTATGGATTACGACGCAGGGAAAATAGTCCCCCCTGCCTTGTCTGTTTGCCTTCCAAAGAGATAGGGTAGGTGTGAGTAGTGTGTGTGTGTGTGTGCGTGAATGTGTGTGTGTGTGTGTGTGTGTGTGTGTGTGTGTGTGTGTGTGTGTGTGTGTGTGTGTGTGTGTGTGTGTGTGTGTTGACTGATGAGGAAGTATGAGCTTAGACATATCAACAAAGCTACAGTAGTGTCATTGGTTTGTTATAAGTGATGAACCCAAACTTAAACGAGCTTTGTGGAACATCATCGGTCCATCTATATGCTGGATGATAACACTTACAGTAAAAATACTTGAACGTACTACTTTAATAGTCTATTTGGGTATCAGTACTTTACTTTACTACTTATATTTTTGACAACTTTTATTTTTTACTTCACTACGTTCCTAAAGAAAATTACATACTTTTTACTCCATACATTTTCCCTGACAACCAAAAGTACTAAAGTCAAATTAAATGTTTTTTTGTCACATGCTCCAAATACAACAGGGGTTGTACTCACCTAACAGTGAAATTCTTACTTAACCAACAATGCAGTTTTAAGAAAAATACCCCCCAAAAAGTATGAAACAAAAGTAACAAACAATTCAAGAGACGCATTAAATTAACAATAGCAAGGCTATATACAGTCGGGTACCGGTACAGAGTCAATGTGTGGGGGCACAGGTTAGTCGAGGTAATTGAGGTAATATGTACATGTAGGTAGAGTTATTAAAGTGACTATACATAGATAATAACAGAGAGTAGCGGCAGCATACAAGAGGGGTGGGGGGGCAATGCAAATAGTCGGGGATAGCCATTTGATTACTCATTACATTTGAAATGCTTAGCAAGACAATAAAATGGTCTAATTCGCACACTTGTCAAAAGAACATCCCTGGTCATCTCTATTGCCTCTGATCTGGTGGACTCAATAAACACAGGCTTCAGTTTGTAAACGATGTCTGAGTGTTGGGGCATGCCGCTGGTTATCTGTAAAAAAAAATATTACAAAATAATGCTGTCTGGTTTGCTTAATATAAGAACTTTTACGTGATTTACACTTTTACTTTGACTTTTGATACTTAAGTTTATTTTATGAATTACATTTACTTTTGATACTTAAGTATATTTTAAACCAAATACTTTTAGATTTAAACTCAAGCAGTATTTTACTGGGTGACTTTCACTTTTACTTGAGTCATTTTCTATTAAGGTATCTTTACATTTACTCAAGTATGACAATTGGGTACTTTTTCCACCAGTGGATTACAGCTCACAGCCATTACTCATAACATTACAGTGTGTGAACCATAATGTAGCCTGTGATATATATATATATATATTTATAAATTACAATGTCGTGTCCCATAGACAAAGAAGTGCTAATATTTCATGAGAACTTCTTGTTCGTTGGTTTGCAAAAATAACAATTGACTCAGAATTGACTCAGAACTGACTCAGAACTGACTCAGAACTGACTCAGTGAGGCGGTACGACCAAAACTCATGAAAACCTTGCATTAAAAAAAGATCTGGTGTTTATATACTGTAAGTATACTGCAGCATCCTTCAAACGAGCCTTAGTGATATAACAACTGAACAACAAAGACATTCATGAGACAGTGTAATCCGAAAAGCCCAGTGATTTTGCAAGGCTCCTCCGTAAGACTGCAGAACGCGCTGTTTGCTGTGACATAACGACGTTGTGAAATAGGTTTTGGTTGGCCTGCGAGCGCTGGGGCTATGTTTTACCAGCCCCAAGGGACGCCCAGTGTGAAATGAGAACCGTCAACATGCATTAAATATATACCATACGTGGGAGGAAAAGAAGAGCCAGTGCCAAGCCAGCAAGCCAACCGCAGACTGAGTGCTTCTGGGTAATACCGGAGTGAGGAGAGACAGCGGTTTGAAATGACAAACACAGTCGGTTGGTCAATTAGCAGTGTAGGAGAAATCACAATGGCAATAATGAATTGCTTTACATATAGATAGGCTGAGAGTGGGGTATCGGGCGGCAGGCGGTTAGCGGTGGGGGCCTTGCAAACAGACGCCTTCCATTCGGCATCTATCACAATAGTGGTGTCGTGGTGGGCGGTGGCAGTCGTTAATCAGGCAGGATAACAGGACAAACAGTGGCCTCTGTCTGTCTGTCTGGTACTCAGAGTGGCTCACCCAACAACACCGGCTAATACTCAATCACTTTGGAGGAGTACTTAACACACTCAGGGTGTAGAGAGACACATGGAGACACTCGAGTGCCACATGTATAGACAAATGAACATAAATACACGCATCTAAATGCCATTTGGAAACAATATTCCACTAGAGCTGGGAAGTGTCTCAAGATACAATATTATAATGATACTTACGTGACGATACAATATGTAATGTAAATCTTATGATTCTATATGTACAGTGATTCTATATGTATAGTGATTCTATATGTATTGTCATTCTATATGTATAGTGATTCTATATGTATTGTGATTCTATATGTATAGTGATTCTATATATATATTGTGATTCTATATATATTGTGATTCTATATATATTGTGATTCTATATGTATTGTGATTCTATATGTATAGTGATTCTATATATATATTGTGATTCTATATATATTGTGATTATATATGTATAGTGATTCTATATGTATAGTGATTCTATATGTATAGTGATTCTATATGTACAGTGATTCTATATGTATAGTGATTCTATATATATTGTGATTCTATATATATTGTGATTCTATATATATTGTGATTATATATATATTGTGATTCTATATGTATAGTGATTCTATATGTATAGTGATTCTATATGTATTGTGATTCTATATGTATAGTGATTCTATATATATTGTGATTATATATATATATTGTGATTCTATATATATTGTGATTATATATGTATAGTGATTCTATATATATTGTGATTATATATATATTGTGATTATATATATTGTGATTCTATATGTATTGTGATTCTATATGTATTGTGATTCTATATGTATTGTGATTCTATATGTATAGTGATTCTATATATATTGTGATTATATATATTGTGATTCTATATGTATAGTGATTCTATATGTATAGTGATTCTATATATATTGTGATTATATATATATATTGTGATTCTATATGTATAGTGATTCTATATGTATTGTGATTCTATATGTATAGTGATTCTATATGTATAGTGATTCTATATATATTGTGATTATATATATATATATTGTGATTCTATATGTATTGTGATTCTATATGTATTGTGATTCTATATATATTGTGATTCTATATGTATTGTGATTCTATATGTATAGTGATTCTGAGCAGCTAACCGATCGCTGCAGCTGTACATAGTCTATTGGTAAATAGCCCACCCTTTTCACCTACCTCATCCCCATACTGTTTTTATTTATTTACTTTTCTGCTCTTCTGCACACCAATATCTCTACCTGTACATGACCATCTGATCATTCATCACTCCAGTGTTAATCTGCAAAATTGTAATTATTTGCCTACCTCCTCATGCCTTTTGCACACATTGTATATAGACCCCCCCCCCTTTGTTTTCTACTATGTTATTGACTTGTTAATTGTTTACTGTGTAACTCTTTGTTGTCTGCTCACACTGCTATGCTTTATCTTGGCCAGGTCGCAGTTGCAAATGAGAACTTGTTCTCAACTAGCCTACCTGGTTAAATAAAGGTGAAATAAAATAAAATAAAAAATAAATAAATATGTATTGTGATTCTATATGTATAGTGATTATATATATATTGTGATTCTATATATATTGTGATTCTATATGTATAGTGATTCTATATGTATAGTGATTCTATATGTATAGTGATTCTATATGTATAGTGATTCTATATGTATAGTGATTCTATATGTAGTGTGATTCTATATGTAGTGTGATTCTATATGTAGTGTGATTCTATATGTAGTGTGATTCTATATGTATAGTGATTCTATATATATTGTGATTCTATATGTAGTAGCTTAACAGTATTTATTATGTACCAAACGATAACAGTAGTAAGGCATGTCCTATACAAATGACCTACTTCAACAGTGAAACTTGTACTCTCCGTCTCTCCACTGTTTGTGTCATACATAAGCTGTCGTTAGTGGCTCTGTCCCTTCAGGAAGAGACGACGATACCAGAGTAAATACAGACAGAAGATAAGGCCTTCAGCAGCGCTCCCAGAGTCAACCGCCTCAACCGCCTCAGATATGCTAAACTGAGTGGGGTTACAGCACTCAGACGGCTTAATCACGGTAAGAGGCCTCTCGAGCCTGCCCGGCTCCTCAAAAACCTGCCACATGGTGTGTGGAGGTTCTGTTTTAGACTGGCATTACTACAGCAAGGGTTAATCAAGAGTCCTGTTGTGACGGATGTGTGCTTGGTGGTTGCATTATGTTATTGCTGTTGATAGCTTTAGAGAAACCTTCTACTCATAGGCAATGGTGCTAAGGGGATCCACAGAGGACACAATCTCAAACGCACTCCACATTGCACTTTCCCACCTGGACAAAAGGAACACCTATGTAAGAATGCTGTTCATTGACTACAGTTCAGCGTTCAACACCATAGTGCCCACAAAGCTCATCATTAAGCTAAATACCCTGGGAATAAACACCCCCCTCTGCACCTGGATTCTGGACTTCCTGGCGGGCTGCACCCAGGTGGTAAGGGTAGGCAACAGCACATTTACCACGCTGATCCTCAAAACGGGGGCCCCTCAGGGCTGCGTGCTTAGTCCCCTCCTGTACTCCCTGTTCACCCACGTCTGCATGGCCAAGCTTAACTCTAACACCATCATTAAGTTTGCTGACGACACAATAGTGGTAGGCCTGATCACCAACAATGATTAGACAGCCTATAGGGAGGAGGTCAGAGACCTGGCAGTGTTATGCCAAGACAACAACCTCTCCTTCAATTGAGCAAGACAAAGGAACTGATGGTGTCTTTTGTGTCCACATCACCAACAAACTATTATGGTCCAAACACACCAAGACAGTCATGAAGAGGGCACGACACAGCCTTTTCCCCTTCAGGAGACTGAAAAGATTTGGCATGGGTCCCCAGATCCTCAAAAAGTTCTACAGATGCACCATCGAGAGCATACTGACCGGTTGCATCACCATCTGGTATGGCCACTGCTCAGCATCCAACCGTAAGCCACTACAGAGGGTAGTGCGTATGGCCCAGTACATCACTTGGGCCAAGCTTCCTGCCTTCCAGGACCTATATGCTAGCTGGTGTCAGAGGAATGTCCCAAAAATTGTCAAAGACTCCAGTCACCCAAGTCATAGACTGTTCTCTCTGCTACCGCACGGCAAGCAGTACCGGAGTGCCAAGTCTCGGTCCCAAGCCATAGTGCTGCAGAACAATTCATCAAATGGCCACCAGGACTATTTATAATTGCCCTCCCCCTCCCCCTCTCTCCTTTGTTTTTTTTTACACTGCTGCTACTTGCTGTTTATTATCTATGCATAGCCACTTTACCCCTACCTATATGTAGAAATTGCCTCGAATAACCTGTACCCTCACACAATGACTCGGTACCAGTACCCCCTGTATATAGCCTCGTTATTGTCATTGTTATTTTGTTACTTATTATTTAATTTTTTTTAAATGACTTTATTTGATTTATTGAATATTTTCTTAACACTATTTCTCGAACAGCATTGTTGGTTAAGGGCTTGTATGTAAGCATTTCAAGGTAAGGTCTACACCTGTTGTATTCGGCGCATGTGACAAATACACTTTGATATGATCCTATCATGAGGAAGACTGTAATAGGGTTTCAACCACTTGGTTGGCAGCACCGATGGCTGACACTTAATTTAGAGAGGCTTGAGTCTGCACTTGGATGCCTTGGATAGCTTATTGAGAGCGATTAAAACTAAGCTTCTCCATTGGAATTGTATTCAAGAGCATGTGTGATGTCTTTTTACATGAAATGGAATCGGTGATGAACACATGCTGCTCTGCATAATCTAAAAAAAGACCCCCCAGTTGTCAGCGTAATCACGGTATCACGTTACCACTAAAGCAATGCTAGACGTTTCAACGTGCTCTATGCGTTGTATACCTGAATACGGTATGCTAATGTGAGACAGTAGAAACAGCCATTACTATAGCGGACACTTGGTCAGTGTCATGCTCCGGAACAGAGGCTTCCTTTCTTTTGACATCAGTTCCATTTAGCCAAACAAACACCCCATTTCTCCAAGCGGTCCAATATCATCTGACAGACGCAAATCCACCGAGAGACCCCGAGAAATGTTTATGTTAATTATGTAAATTTAAATAGCTTAGCAACTCGAGATGCAAGAGAAGTGCAATCCAATTACCCAAGCTAGAGGGTGAAAAAAACACAACAGTGATTAGAACAGGGTTGCCAGGGTTTCAAGTGACATTTTAGTTGCTAAAAGAATGTGTGTGTGTATGTGTGTGTGTGTGTACCTGTGTGTGTGTGTACCTGTGTGTGTCTGTGTACCTGTGTGTGTCTGTGTACCTGTGTGTGTGTGTGTGTGTGTGTGTGTGTGTGTGTGTGTGTGTGTGTGTGTGTGTGTGTGTGTGTGTGTGTGTGTGTGTGTGTGTGTGTACATGTGTGTGTGTGTACATGTGTGTGTGTGTACATGTGTGTGTGTGTACGTGTGTGTGTGTGTGTACGTGTGTGTGTACGTGTGCGTGTGTGTGTGTGTGTGTGTACGTGTGTGTGTGTGTGTGTGTGTGTGTGTGTGTGTGTGTGTGTGTGTGTGTGTACGTGTGTGTGTGTGTACGTGTGTGTGTGTGTACATGTGTGTGTGTGTGTGTGTGTACGTGTGTGTGTGTGTACCTGTGTGTGTGTGTGTGTGTGTGTGTGTGTGTGTGTGTGTGTGTGTGTGTGTGTGTGTGTGTGTGTGTGTGTGTGTGTGTGTGTGTGTGTGTGTGTGTGTGTGTGTGTGTGTACGTGTGTACGTGTGTGTACGTGTGTGTGTGTGTACATGTGTGTGTGTGTGTGTGTATAGAGTGCTTCGAGCCAGGTCAATACAGTATCAGGCAAACATATTAACAACATTTAATCAAACCCTGATTGGTAAAAGCAGGCATTATTTCCCCACATCTTCTCTGACTCTATTGCAAGCTCTACTGTGTTACATAGTGGTGGTTGGCTGAGACACAGCTGACATATTGAGCTCAATGGCTCGGCAGAGAAAGGGAAAAGTCATAAATCCAATGCGGTACTGAGCACAGGGAAGTATGCTGGAAGCCATTAACGTCAATAGAGGTGCAGGCTCAGCCAATTGACTACGGTGGTCTATGTGAGCTGCCCTCCTCTGTCTGATTGATACAGATTACAGCTAAACAGACTGCAGCTAAGTGGAGAGAATTGAAAGATATGGACAGAGGAACACGCAAACATTTCAATGGAGGACAAGCTCGAGTTGCCGGAACACTGAGTATTCTCTCTGTGACAGGAAGGTTTGGATAGGCCCATCAAGACAAGTCTCGCTTCGGCTCTGACATCTTTGGCTTAGAACAGTGCGGCAAGCAACACACAACCCTGAGAGAAGCAGCCAGAAACATTTCTAGAGCACAGTGAAGTCGTGGAGTCAATTGTCAATGCGAAACCAGGACACAATGCGAAACCAAGTTCCTGCTGTCTGAGGATACACAGCAAAGCAAAGGACAGCGGCAGTAATGGTTGTGGTAAACATCATCATCGGCCATTCCGGAGCCATGAATCAGTGTGACCAGCGGGGACCTGCAGCCAATGAGGCGCTGTGGAAGACGGCTGAGCAGCCAATGGGGTGCCCTGTCTGTGTGGATTGACCAGGATCAATAGATGGATGTACATGTGTGGAAACTCTCAACCTGGACCACCTCCTCGCCAACTTCAAATCAACCCCCTTCAAGACCATAAACTTCCACTGACCCCGATAACCCACATCATATATCCACACATCACACATGTACACACTATAAAGCGCTACGTAACCGATACACCGACCGTTAGAAAAGGACAAAGTAGTTTGGACCTTACCGTGGCCCCCACGCGTGAGGAACGGCATCCTGTTGATGGCGATGGGCACCGTTCCATGCTTGTTGTGGAAGTGGTGGACGTGGTGGGTGGTGCTGAGGCTGGAGGAGACGCGGGCGGCCACTGCAGGGCAGGGGAAGGCCAGCAGGGCCAGGGAGAGCACCAGCCGGAACAGGCAGGCCGGGCTGGCCCACACCAGGAGCGCCGCGGGCCGCTGCACTAGCAGCAGTCCTTCGCCCACCTCCAGGACCGCCTGAAGCACGGGGGCGGTTTTCCAAGGGAGCATCATTCCTCTCCAACTTCCTCCCACGCGACAGGAAGAGGAAGACGACATTTCAGATGGATCCAGGGCCCATGATCCCCGGCTTCCCAGCACAATTAAAATGAAAGAGAATGAACAAAAACAAGATCCTCCTCCTGAAGACAATGATCCCAAAAATACTGCAGGAAAAAAAGGTATGTTCAGGAGAAAGAAAAACCCAAATCTTTCCAAAAAGGAGCAAAATTCTCAAATCCAGCGACGAAATCCTTCCAGGAGCCTATTTCCTATCCTCCAGAGCACCAAAAATACAAAACCCAAAAAACAACAGCCCCCCCCCCAAAAAAAACGACCCTCCCCCCTTGCCAACTAAAGATTTTTGTTAAAGCACTCTAATAGGCACCACAACACAAATGATCACTGGCAGCCTAAACAGCAACCGATTAATCAGGGGAACACATATTCTAAAACCAAAATGCCTCCATCTGTAAAACTAAATGACTTATCTCGATAACCCTGTTTACTGTCGATAGTAACTGAAGGTTTCCTCTGCCTTGCGAGAGCGCTACAAACCTTCTCGGTCCAGAGCCTGAGCCCTCGGTGTGGTTAAAAAAACGACCACCATCCCCACCGTTTGCTGGACGAAATCTCTCACATCGGAAAACAACAGGCAAAAAAGGGATAGAGTGATGGAGAGAGGGCTAGTGCAGCGCCAAGACGATGGAGGTGCAGCTGAATCCAGCTTCCAGGCTTTCAAATCCCTGGAGGGACGACAGAGCAGAGCAGTCTGCAGCAGAGAGTGGAAGAGACAGGGATGTGGAAAATGAGTACAAGGCAAAGCAGGAGAAGAAGCAGCAGCAAGAGTAGCTATATTCCCTCTCCCCTCGCGGAGAGAGCCGAGCTGGGATGGAGAGCAGCGTGGATATGGACGCAGAGGCAGTAGAGTCTCACCCAAGAGAGCATCCAAGTGATCCTTATTCCTCTCCGGCTCTGAAAAGCATCACTGCGTATCGATCCTTCAAAACCCTCTTTGTCTCCTTCCTAACACAATATCACACAGTACCCTGCGCTTGTCCCTGTAGATGGAAAAAGATTCCCGGATCTCTCCCGCTCAGTCTGTGGATTCCAAGACACTGGTCTGAGGAAGAGGTAGTCCTCTCGGAGCTCCGGCACAGACTGCTGGCTGTCTGGCTCGGACCGGCACCACTGCTGTGAAATTCATGCTAATTGAAACAGGGGCTGCAGCAACGAGAGCATCCTTCCCCTCTCTCCTTCTAAGAGACTCTCCTGATCCAGCGGTCTATAGGCAGGCTATCCGCGTACGCTGGGGCAGCAGAACACGAGACCGTGGCATAAATGGAGCAAGGGAAGGTGGACGCACTCCGCTCCCTTTGAAAGTACAGCCAGACTACGATACTTAGAGCCAAGAGGAGACGCGGGGAGAGAGTGTGAGAGAGTGAGAGAACGAGAGTTTAGGAGGGGAGGGAGGAGAGAGAGAGAGTCAGGAAGGAGGGGTAGCAGGCAGGCACACATGCTTGTGTATGCACACACACTACAAAAACAGAGTGAAGCTACTGATTTTGTGGCCAATGTATGGGCTCTCACCGGGTACTGTAACTAACAGCTTGGTGGACTGTTGGGGCTATTCTTGTTCCAGAGTCACTGGAATAACAACATACCAGCATGAATCAGAGAGGAATAAGGAATAAACGTTCACATGCAGGTTAAAAATAAACAACAGATGCACCCATACAAAAACGTGTATCTGCCTGCACACACACACACACACACACACACACACACACACACACACACACACACACACACACACACACACACACACACACACACACACACACACACACACACACACACACACACACACACACAAAGAGGGTGAGTTGGTCCCTGATGGTGATGAATAATTTCTATCATCCTCCCCATTGTTTTGTATCATCCTCCCTTCTTTCATATTATCCTCACCTCTTTCATATCATCCTCCTCTCTTTCATATCATCCTCCTCTCTTTCATATCATCCTCCCTCTTTCATATCATCCTCCCCTCTTTCATATCATCCTTCCCTCTTTCATATCATCCTACTCTCTTTCATTTCATCCTACTCTCTTTCATTTCATCCTCCTCTCTTTCATATCATCCTCCCCTCTTTCATATCATCCTCCCCTCTTTCATATCATCCTCCCCTCTTTCATATCATCCTCCCCTCTTTCATATCATCCTCCCCTCTTTCATATCATCCTACTCTCTTTCATATCATCCTCCCCTCTCATATTATCCTCACCTCTTTCATATCATCCTCCTCTCTTTCATATCATCATACTCTCTTTCATATCATCCTCACCTCTTTCATATCATCCTCCCCTCTTTCATATCATCCTCCCCTCTTTCATATCATCCTCCCCTCTTTCATATCATCCTCCTCTCTTTCATATCATCCTCCTCTCTTTCATATCATCCTCCTCTCTTTCATATCATCCTCCCCTCTTTCATATCATCCTCCCCTCTTTCATATCATCCTCCCCTCTTTCATATCATCCTCCCCTCTTTCATATCATCCTCCTCTCTTTCATATCATCCTCCTCTCTTTCATATCATCCTCCTCTCTTTCATATCATCCTCCCCTCTTTCATAACATCCTCCCTTCTTTCACATCATCCTCCTCTCTTTCATATCATCCTCCTCTCTTTCATATCATCCTCCCATCTTTCATATCATCCTCCCCTCTTTCATATCATCCTCCCCTCTTTCATATAATCCTCCTCTCTTTCATATCATCCTCCCCTCTTTCATATCATCCTCCCCTCTTTCATATCATCCTCCTCTCTTTCATATCATCCTCCCCTCTTTCATATCATCCTCCCCTCTTTCATATCATCCTCCCCTCTTTCATATCATCCTCCTCTCTTTCATATCATCCTACTCTCTTTGATATCCTCCTCCCCTCTTTCATATCATCCTCCCCTCTTTCATATCATCCTCCCCTCTTTCATATCATCCTCCTCTCTTTCATATCATCCTCCCCTCTTTCATAATATCCTCCCTTCTTTCACATCATCCTCCTCTCTTTCATATCGTCCTCCTCTCTTTCATATCATCCTCCCCTCTTTCATAATATCCTCCCTTCTTTCACATCATCCTCCTCTCTTTCATATCATCCTCCTCTCTTTCATATCATCCTCCCCTCTTTCATATCATCCTTCCCTCTTTCATATCATCCTCCCCTCTTTCATATCATCCTCCCCTCTGTACTCATTTTTCATCCTTTCATTGCTACATGCCTCTCTCATCCACTAGCCATGTATATCACACTCCCATTTGTCTTTTCCTCGTACCTCCACTGGTCTCTTTCTGCTATTCGTGTCATAGGAGGCCAGGGTAGCAAGGTAGAGAGATAGTGATGAGGAGGCACAGACCGGTGGCACCAGCTAGAGAAATAAATGATGGACGGACGGGAGGACCAAAGAGAGTGGGAGAAGGAGAAAGAGAGAGAGAGAGAGAGAGAGAGAGAGAGAGGAGAGAGAGGGTGAAGGAGAGACAAACTAAGAGAGAGAGAAGTAGAGAGTGTAAAAGAGAGAGAGAGAGAAGGGAGGGAGAGGAAGAGAGAGAGAGAGAGGAAGAGGAAGAAAGAGATGGAACACATCATATAAATCACGGCTGATAGAGATCTCAGTTGGAAACGCCTCGCTGCTCTGAGAAGAGCAGTCTCGAAAAATAGGCAAACAGAAAAAGCCAGCACCACTCTTCCCTCTGTGACAGGAGGACAGGGCTATCACTCAGATACACATACACACAGCTCCCCAGCATCAGTGGTGGTCTCGCCTAACAGAGACAGGTGGAGCCAGCCCCGGGCTATCAGGGAGATGAGGTTGGACACCTGGGCCAGGGTGAGCTACGACACGGCTTGACCCAGACACCTGTCTAGAGGTGGCATGGATAGAACCAGGAAGCACATCACCATACACCCAGCCTTCTGTGGTTTAGAAGTGGGCCTGGGATGTCTACATTGAGCCAGCAGTTAGCACTAGGCTAGGAGAGAGTATGTCCAATCGGTAGGAACACTTAGCTCTGTAGATGGAAGGGTACTGTCTTCGCTAGACAAAATCACACTCTGTTGGTTATGTATGCAGAAACTTGTCCTGAGAAACGTCTTACAACTGAAATGTTGACAACTGGTCTCTTGTGATTGTTTTTCTATGAACAGAGACACACTGGATAAAACACTACCATACAGAGGTGTTTTTCCACTCAGGTGAAGGGGTGTGTGAGGGGGGAACTGAACATGGTGAAATTCAGCTACTGTACCCCTGCCTTTGCTGGGGGTTCCCTAAAGGCTGAGAACAACACACCGCCAGTAGTGTGTCGTCCTCACTTGTCCTCCTGTCCTCACCTGTCCTCACCTGTCCTCCTGTCCTCCACTCCGAGGTGATGCAAACCTGTCCCCAAGGGCACCGCTGCCTCTAAAATGTTATCCCCTGTGTAACTTCCCATGCACTCCCTCCTAAAAGGCAAGTGAGGTCAGAGAGAGAGAGGAAGTGGGATTACAGTTCCTGGCAGTGTACAGATCAAATACCCCCCTCTGCTTCTAATGCCTCTCTTCCCTACTGCCTAATCCCAAGGAAACTCTTCTACGTTAACCACATAATTAACTCCACCCCTTTGTCCTCCAGTCCATATACAGTGTGTGTCGGGCTGAGGACCATAAAAGAAAAGAGTTATTGATGAGAGATTGGTGAAGAAATGTAGTATTCTGTTAACAATAGGACTGCAATGATTTAGCAAGCCTGAGAGATCAGCGTTTATGTGTGAGGAAACTCTCATCTCCAGGAGGTGGCTATGTCACGGGATGGTTAGAGTGTGGTAACGAGGCAACGTTTTAGATTTTTCCTTCTCAGAAGAGGTCAGGAAAAAAAAGACATGCTGAATCCCATTTCTCGCACAGCGGGGGAGGCGGAAACACACAAAGCAAGTCATCACTTTTTAACTCCCGGCTCCCATTTGGATAATTCAATAACTTTTCCTCCAAACCGATTCAAATGTTAGCCGCTTATGTACTGTACGTGAACTTTGTGCAGAAGCTCAAGCTGTCAGCCAATGGGACACACTATCAACACACAGTTTAGCAACATGATGCTAAAATTAGCAACAGATTCAGTACAGCACAGTATGTATTCTGTAGCATTGCACAAGGAGAGGCTATGAGGGTCATATGAGGCACATTTTTGAGCTAACTAGCTAACTTGCTAGCAATGGCTATGAGGGTCATATGAGGCACATTTTTGAGCTAACTAGCTAACTAGCTAGCAATGGCTATGTAGTTAGCTATGGATTATCAAGTAGCTATATGGATTATCAAGTAGCTATAATATTCAGTCTAGCCCGCTAACAGTAAGGCTAACGAGGCTACAGCCTGAGTTTAGCAACTAGCTATGGAGATGTACTAGCTATTCACAAGCTTTGGATTAGCGAGTAGCTACAAAATGGCTATTTTGATACAGTTGTTTGAGTAGCCTCCTTGGCTAAAGTAATGGTTGGTTTATAATAATGCAGACTTAATGTTAAGATCACTTTTGGGGAAAATAGAGAGAGAGACACAGCTGACTGTGGGCTGTTATCTAATTACACTGTGTATGTACTTCCTCTCATAGTCTGCTCTCAGGGACCCGGGTAATTCAAATCTATCTGTTTTCTACAAGCCCTAGATTTATTTCACTGCTCCCCTGTACTCAGGCATCCACCCACCACTCACCATCCCTCCTTCACAGCCACATACCGAGGTAGAGAGCGAGAGGGAAGAGAGGGGAGGAAGGAGGGATACAGCTATGGAGAATTGCTAAGTGCATTAGGAGAGACAAATGAATCCACTAATAACATCATGGTCTCAGTAGCTGTGAAGGAGCCTCAGTATCAGGTTGTATCAGATACAACAATCTTGTCAAAGACCATGTGATCTTCCCTGCTCTCACTGTGGCTTGCATGTTCAAAGGATAATGAGATTGTAAAAATAAAATAAAAACGCATTTATGTAATAACGCACACATGAGCAGGAGACAGGCAGGCGAGGAGGGGTGTGAGAGATGGAGAGAGGGAAGGAGTGAGAGACGGAGAGAGGGAAGGAGTGAGAGACAGAGAGAGGGAAGGAGTGAGAGACGGAGAGAGGGAAGGAGTGAGAGACGGAGAGAGGGAAGGAGTGAGAGACGGAGAGATGGAAGGAGTGAGAGACGGAGAGAGGGAAGGAGTGAGAGACGGAGAGAGGGAAGGAGTGAGAGATGGAGAGAGGGAAGGAGTGAGAGACGGAGAGAGGGAAGGAGTGAGAGACGGAGAGAGGGAAGGAGTGAGAGATGGAGAGAGTGAAGGAGTGAGAGACGGAGAGAGGGAAGGAGTGAGAGGCGGAGAGAGGAAAGGAGTGAGAGACGGAGAGAGGGAAGGAGTGAGAGACGGAGAGAGGGAAGGAGTGAGAGACGGAGAGAGGGAAGGAGTGAGAGATGGAGAGAGGGAAGGAGTGAGAGACGGAGAGAGGGAAGGAGTGAGAGATGGAGAGAGGGAAGGAGTGAGAGACGGAGAGAGGGAAGGAGTGAGAGACGGAGAGAGGGAAGGAGTGAGAGACGGAGAGAGGGAAGGAGTGAGAAACGGAGAGAGGAAAGTGTGCTGTAGGTAAAAAGGGAGGAGGAGAGGAGCCTGCCTGTTTCACACATCTTAATCAACTCTGATGATACATCCCAGAGAGAGAAGCAGTTTGAGAGACACTGACATTAATAACTAGCAACAACCCCCCAACCCTCTCGACATGATAGAAGCCCACCTCCTCTCCATCGCTTCCTTTCGGCCAATCAGATCGCAGATCTCCCTGAACCCATTTTATAGAACCCCTTTTATGGTATGTACAATAACAAGCCCTAGATGTCTCTCAGAGAAGACAGTAATGGGGGTGTTATCTGGCAATGCTGTTGTTTATTCAATCCGATCTGGAATCTATCACCGGTTGACGGGGTTCCCCGGGGCATAAAAGCCAGATTCTCTGAATCAGCGTTTGTGCCTGGTTACAAAATGAACTGTCAGGCCTCCTGAGTGGTGCAGTGGTCTAAGGCAATGCATCGCAGTGCTAGCTGTGCCACTAGAGATTCTGGGTTCGAGTCCAAGCTCTGTAGCAGCCAGCCGCAACCAGGAGACCTATGGGGCGGTGCACAATTGGCCCAGCGTCATCCGGGTTAGGGGAAGGTTTGGCCGGCAGGGATGTCCTTGGCGCACCAGCGACTCCTGTGGCGTGCCGGGCGCACTGCACGCTGACACGGTCACAAGGTGTACGGTGTTTCCTCGGACACATTGGTATGGCTGGCTTCCAGGTTAAGAGGGCATTGTGTCGAGAAGCAGTGTGGCTTGGTTGGGTTGTGTTTCGGAGGACCCACGGCTCTCGACCTTTGCCTTTCCTGAATCCATACGGGAGTTGCAACGATGAGACAAGACTGTAACTACCAATTGGATACCATGAAATTGGGGAGAAAAAGGGGTAAAAAAAAAGAAATGGCCACCACTTCTCTGAGAAGATGTAGTTCATTGTAGGAGAAGCCCCATTTCATTTTCCCCAACAACATTTATCAACATCCTCCTTTCTTTTTCAATGTAACACCCACCCATCTAAATAAGACACAGTGAGAACAATATCAAACCGATATCAACATGTCCTTCCCCTGAATGGCCCCTTTTCTCCATCACCTGGAGCCTTGGGCCATCCATCTACCACTGAACAAGGACCACAGGATGGCTCCAATGGGCCAATCGAGCTAAACATCAAAACATAATAATATGTCTATCTGTCTGTTTGATGTTTTACTATGACCAAAGGTATGTTTCCTATACTAGCGTTACATTGTGAGTATTATAATGAGGGGGAATGGGAAAGGGGTTGGCTAGGACTGTGAACGGCTGAAAACGCAATTCCAGAAGAACACAGGCTGGTAGTAATCTGCTGCACAGGAGGACAAAAGAGAGTCTATTTTGACAATAATTTACTATTTTACTATTTCAATGGGAAATGCAGGCTCAACAATGCTGCCAGCTACACAGAGAGAGATGGAGAGAGCAAGAGAGAGAGATGGAGAGAGCGAGAGAGATGGAAAGACAGATAGAGGGGAGGGGTCTTCCTAAAGGACCAGATTGCAGTGCTCTCGGGTATGAGACGCCAGAGTGTTTAAAACTGAATTACATCTAATTTATCCCTTGCCAGAAAATAAGTGAAGAGGAACTGCTGATAACTGCTGGGAGACAGAGAGAAGGAGGGAGAGAGAGAGAGAGAGGAAAAAGAGAGGAGAGAGTGAAAAGAGAAAGAGAGAGAAAGAGGGAGAAACAAAGAGAGAGCAAGACCAGGGAGAGAGAGAAAGAGAGAGCGAAACAAGGGAGGAGGAAGAGAAAGAGAGAGCTAAACGAGGAGGGAGAGAACAACATCAAGTAAGGCGTATTTAAAACATAAGCTATTCTGGAAGTTTTGTGGGTATTTAGATCCAATAAATGGGAAGCGGCTATTGATTTAAGCTCCAAACAGCAAGCGGAGATTCGCTTCCTTATTTCACAGATTACACACAACACAATGAGAAGTCCACTGGGAATAGATGGTTGTGGAAGTCTTCCTCCTTCCCCTTTCTTCTACACAAAGGAGAAATACGCGCCAAACTTTGAGTAATGATCTCATATGATACTACTGCTGTGCTGATAGTGCTTCCTACATCAACATCCTGTGATTTATAACCTATACAGAATGATAACTAAATACACTTTCTCTGCTCAGACCCATGAGGTTATTAAATGAGGATTTAATGGTACATTGACTCTTAGGCTGCGTTTAGAGAGGCAGTCCAATTCTGATATTTTTTACACTAATTGGTCAAATGTTGACCAATCACATCAGATCTTTTCACATCAGATCTTCTTCAGAGCTGATCTGATTGGTCAAGAGACACAGAGGGGGGGGGGGGGGATATCTCAATTCGTCTGCCTGTCTAAACGCAGCCATTGTCACCTAGCAGAAGTTGCTGCAAATAGAGTGAACCGTTGATGTTGGCTTCAACTGGAGAGGAGTACGCAGGTGGAAACCAGAGGGTCAACAACATTTTAACGTTTTAATTCCATGACAAATGTTCTAACTAGTTACCGCTGGAGATCTTTCTCTGCCACAACTGAGACTGAGTTCACTGATCTTAGACAAAGGTGCTGGACCAGTGAGGCTGCAGTTCAACATCGCTTAAAAGCTCCCTAAAAAAACGTTTCAATATTGTTTACAGGTCCACTACTTTATCATTCACTGGCTGTGAGTTTCAGTTAGGTCATAATCCGCTTTCCGTGGCCCACATCAGAACTCTGGACTGCCCTTACAAAGCAAAGCCCCGCACTCATTCTTTATCAATTCATTTCCCATTGGGCCAACAACATTTTCTTAAATTTTCTTTCTGGATCCCAAGTCACCTATCAACAGGGTCAACGGTTAATGACAAGAAAAAGTAGAACTATTGGGCTTGTGATGAATTTCCTGCTGTGTCAGAGCTCCTTTCTGGCAGTGTAGCCGGTGTGTCTGCAGTGCAGAGGCGGCCCCTGAAAATCTGGATGTCATAGTTTATAGCCGGGCGGCCTGGTGCTTGGCTGGAGGTGTCAGCCCTGGTTACACGCCAGGCACGCAGATGCTCATCGCCCAGGGAGCCTGGGATTGAGCTTTAGGGATGGATAGAGCCCAAAGCGACAACACTGTACCAGAGTATATCCTAAACCCATTTACACATGATCTACTGAAGTATACTGCACACCAATGATAGCCACACAGTTTATACCGTCCTATTGGATACAGTAAGTCATATACTATTATTGAAACATGAAATACAGTGGGGAGAATAAATAATAATAATAATAAATAATAATAAATTAGGGGAAAATAGTAAAGAAAGAAAATATATTTAAAAAATATATATTTCAAATATATATATATATATATATATATATATATATATACAGTTGAAGTCAGAAGTTTACATACACCTTAGCCAAATACACACTAAACAGAAAATAAACACCTACAACTCAACAGTGAAACCCAGGCTACCTAAGTATGAGCTCAATCAGGGACAACCAGGCTACCTAAGTATGATTCTCAATCAGGGACAACCAGGCTACCTAAGTATGAGTCTCAATCAGGGACAACCAGGCTACCTAAATATGAGTCTCAATCAGGGACAACAATTGACAGCTGCCTAGGATTGAGAACCATACTAGGCCGAACTCAAAAACCAACATAGAAAAACAAACATAGACTGCCCACCCAACTCACGCCCTGACCATACTAAAACAAAGATATAATAACAGAACTAAGGTCAGAACCAGACACTGACATTTAATCCTAGTAAAAATGCCCTGTCTTTAGTCAGTTAGGATCACCACTTTATTTTTAGAATGTGAAAGGTCAGAATAAAAGTAGAGAGAATGATTTATTTCAGCTTTTATTTCTTTCATCACATTCCCAGTGGGTCAGAAGTTTACATACACTCAGTTAGTATTTGGTAGCATTGCCTTTAAATTGTTTAACTTGGGTCAAACGTTTTGGGTAGCTTTCCACAAGCTCCCTACAATAGGTTTGGTGAATTTTGGTGTAACTGAGTCAGGTTTGTAGGCCTCCTTGCTCAAACACGCTTTTTCAGTTCTGCCCACACATTTTCTATGGGATTGACGTCAGGGCTTTGTGATGGCCACTCCAATGCCTTGACTTTGTTGTCCTTAAGCGATTTTTCCACAACTTTGGAAGTATGCTTGGGGTCATTGTCCATTTGGAAGACTATTTGCGACCAAACTTTAACTTCCTGACTGATGTCTTGCTTCAATATATCCACATCATTTTCCAGCCTCATGATGCCATCTATTTTGTGAAGTGCACCAGTCCCTCCTGCAGCAAAGCACCCCCACAAGATGATGCTGCCACCCCAGTGCTCCACGGTTGGGATGGTGTTCTTCGGCTTGCAAGCGTCCCTCTTTTTCCTCCAAACATAACGGTCATTATGTCCAAACAGTTCAATTTTTGTTTCATCAGACCAGAAGGCATTTCTCCAAAAAGTACGATCTTTGTCCCCATGTGCAGTTGCAGATCGTAGTCTGGCATTTTTATGGCAGTTTTGGAGAAGTTGCTTCTTCCTTGCTGAGCGGCCTTTCAGGTTATGTCGATATAGGACTCATTTTACTGTGGATATAGATAATGTTGTACCTATTTCCTCCAGCATCTTCACAAGGTCCTTTGCTGTTGTTCTGGGATTTGTTCTGGGATTGATTTGCACTTTTTGCAAAGTATGTTAATCTCTAGGAGACAGAATACGTCTCCTTCCTGAGCGGTATGACAGCTGCGTGGTCCTATGGTGTTTATACTGGCGTACTATTGTTTGTACAGATGAACGGTGTACCTTCAGGTATTTGGAAATTGCTCTCAAGGATGAACCAGACTTGTGGAGGTCTACAATTGTTTTCTGAGGTCTTGGCTGATTTCTTTTGATTTTCCCATGATGTCAAGCATAGATGCACTGAGTTTGAAGGTAGGCCTTGAAATACATCCACAGGTACACCTCCAATTGACTCAAATGATGTCAATTAGCCTATCAGAAGCTTCTAAAGCCATGACGTCAGTTTCTGGAATTTTCCAAGCTGTTTAAAGGCACAGTCAACTTAATGTATGTAAACTTCTGACCCACTGGAATTGTGATACAGTGAATTAGCCCAATTTGGCAACCTCACTGTAAATGCCTGGTATCAAATCTCTCCATCTATCGGCCCCACATCAAACACAAAGTCGCTGTACATGTTATATGTAAAATAGGACTAGCTTTACCGCTAGTGCACTGCTGGCTAGTGTACCGCCTGCTGACTAGTGCACCGCCTGCTGGCTAGTGCACCGCCTGCTGTTATAGGTAGGAAGGTATTTGAGGAAGAGAGCCGAGCCTTTGTGTTGAAACTCTCTCAGAGCTTGAGGAACATGCAGTCTGGGCGCTGGGGAGGATTAAGCTCGGAGGTGATTTATTTTACACTTTCTGATACAGTATTCATTTTGAGCGAGTGAGAAAAAGGAAGAAAGAGAGAATAACAGAGAGAGAGAAAAAGAAATGGCTCAAGGAAATGCCCTTAGTATTTCTGCAGTGTATTGGCTACTCACCTCTGGCTAAAGCATATGAATTGGAAGGTTCAATACTGTCTGCGTTAACCCTTGATATACCGCTTCGTATCGAGACACATGGATTCATAAGAAGATTTTTGATAGACATTGAATGGCAGAACTTATCTAATGTGGAGAAACAGGGAAGGTTAAAGTGTTAACTATTTCATTTGTGAATGTTGCCTTTCCATTAACTGGTCTTTTTTCTCACACTTCAATCACAACAGAGGCCATAGTTTTCAATCAAAGAGATGCAAGGCAATTGATCTCCTATTCACACACATGTGCACACTCAAGCACAAACACACACTTCCAACCCCCTAGCCTCTGGAAGTACAGTAGATGGGAAGGAGGAGTTGACAGCCGTGGTGTAAGTACTCATAAAGCTTTTTCACACTTAATGACCAGGGTGAATGCATCACTTTATTTTAATTAAGTTGCAGGAGGAACCTCTTCAGAGAGAGAGAGAGAGACAGAGAGAGAGAGAGAGAGAGAGAGAGAGAGAGAGAGAGAGAGAGAGAGAGAGACAGACAGAGAGAGAGAGAGAGAGAGAGAGAGAGAGAGAGAGAGAGACAGACAGAGAGAGAGAGAGAGAGAGAGAGACAGACAGACAGACAGAGAGAGAGAGAGAGAGAGAGAGAGAGAGAGAGAGAGAGAGATTGAAACATTCAAACACGTACAAAAGGATACGCTAACACCATGTGAGATCCTTTGTTTGAGAAAGTCATGGTGGCCTTGTGTCTTTACACATGTACATTTGGAAAGTATTCAGACCCCTTGACTTTTCCCCCATTTTGTTACATAACAGCCTTAGTCTTAAATGGATGAAATAAAAAAAATCCTCATCAATCTACACACAATACCTCATAATGACAAAAGTGCCACAATGACAAATCCCCATACTGACATTTTTGCAAAACAGAAATACCTTATTTACATAAGTATTCAGACCCTTTGCTATAAGACTCGAAATTGAGCTCAGGTGCATCCTGTTTCAATAGATCATCCTTGAGATGTTTCTACAACTTGATTAGAGTCCACCTGTGGTAAATTCAATTTATTAGACATAATTTGGAAAGGCACACACCTGTCTATACAAGGTCCCACATTTGACAGTGCATGTCAGAGCAAAAACCAAGCTATGAGGTAAAAGGAATTGACCGTAGAGCTCCGAGACAGGATTGTGTCAAGGCTCAGATCTGGGGAAGGGTACCAAAAAATGTCTGCAGCATTGAAGGTCCCCAAGAACAGTGGCCTCCGTCATTCTTAAATGGAAGAAGTTTGGAACCACCAAGATTTTTCATAGAGCCGGCCGCCCAGCCAAACTGAGCAACTGGGGAAGAAGGGCCTTGTTCAGGGAGGTGACCAAGAACCCGATGGTCACTCTGACAAAGCTCCAGAGTTCCTCTGTGGAGATGGGAGAACCTTCCAGAAGGACAACCATCTATGCAGCACTCCACCATTCAGACCGTTATGGGAGAGTGGCCACACAGAATCCACTCCTCAGTAAAATACACATTACAGCCAGCTTGGAGTTTGCCAAAAGGACCCTAAAGACTCTCAGACCATGGGAAACATGATTCTCTGGTCTGATGAAACCAATATTGAACTCTTTGGCTTGAATCCCAAGCCACACATCTGGAGGAAACCTGGCACCATCCCTACGGTGAAGCATGGTGGTGGCAGCATCATGGTGTGGGGATGTTTTTCAAAGGCAGGGACTGGGAGACTAGTCAGGATCAAGGCAAAGATGAATGGAGGAAAGTGCAGAGAGATCCTTGATGAAAACCTGCTCCAGAAAGCTCTGAACCTAAGACTGGGGGCGACAGTTCATCTTCCAACAGGATAATGACCCTAAGCACACAGCCAAGACAACACATGGATGTCCTTTCGTTGCCCAGCCAGAGCCCGGACTTGAACCCGATCAAAAATCTCTTGAGAGACCTGAAAATATCTGTGCAGAGATGCTCCCCATTCAACCGGACAAAGCTTGAGAGGATCTGCAGAGAAGGATGGGAGAAACTCCCCAAATAGAGGTGTGCCAAGCTTGTAGCGTCATACCCAAGAAGACTGGAGGCTGGAATCGCTGCCAAAGGCGCTTCTACAAAGTACTGAGTAAAGGGTCTGAATACTTATGTAAATGTGTTTTAATTTGCGTGTGTTTTAATTTGCTCAACTTTCCAAAAAACTGTTTTTGCTTTGTCACTATGAGGTATTGTGTGTAGATTGATGAGGGAAAAAAACTTTTTAAACCATTTTAGAGTAAGGCTGTAACGTAACAAAATGTGGAAAAAGTCAATGGGTCTGAATACCGAATACGGACCTGAATACAGGTAACTGCCAAAATAAATGAAACACCAACATAAAGTGTCATAATAGGGCACTGGGCATTGGGCCACCACGAGCCAGAACAGCTAGACATAGATTCTACAAGTGTCTGGATGCACCATTCTTCCATGAGAAATTACTGTTTTGTTGATGGTGGTGGAAAAAAACGCTGCCTCAGGTGCCACTCCAGAATCTCCCATTGGGTTGAGATCTGGTAACTGACACACACACACGCACACGCACACGCACACGCGCACACGCACACGCACACGCACACGCACACGCACACACACACACACACACACACACACACACACACACACACACACACACACACACTCACTTTAAACCCCCTATGCTCCTTTGAGACCCCTCTTTCAGTGATCTCTTCTTCCAGCTATGGAAGACAAAACAATGATGATGCGTTAATACGTACAGAGAACACACATTCCGCCATTGCCGAGAATGCATTCCATTTTCCGAGGTGTGAATGCATTCCATTTTCCGAGGTGTGAATGCATTCCATTTTCCGAGGTGTGAGTGCATTCCATTTTCCAAGGTGTGAATGCATTCCATTTTCCGAGGTGTGAATGCATTCCATTTTCCGAGGTGTGCGTGCGTTCCATTTTCCGAGATGTGCGTGCGTTCCATTTTCCGAGGTGTGCATGCATTCCATTTTCCGAGGTGTGAATGCATTCCATTTTCCGAGGTGTGAATGCATTCCATTTTCCGAGGTGTGAATGCATTCCATTTTCCGAGGTGTGCGTGCGTTTCATTTTCCGAGGTGTGCGTGCGTTCCATTTTCCGAGGTGTGAATGCATTCCATTTTCCGAGGTGTGCATGCATTCCATTTTCCGAGGTGTGCATGCATTCCATTTTCCGAGGTGTGCATGCATTCCATTTTCCGAGGTGTGCATGCATTCCATTTTCCGAGGTGTGCATGCATTCCATTTTCCGAGGTGTGAATGCATTCCATTTTCCGAGGTGTGCATGCATTCCATTTTCCGAGGTGTGCATGCATTCCATTTTCCGAGGTGTGAATGCGTTCCATTTTCCGAGGTGTGCATGCATTCCATTTTCTGAGGTGTGCATGCGTTCCATTTTCCGAGGTGTGCATGCATTCCATTTTCCGAGGTGTGAATGCATTCCATTTTCCGAGGTGTGCATGCATTCCATTTTCCGAGGTGTGAATGCGTTCCATTTTCCGAGGTGTGCATGCGTTCCATTTTCCGAGGTGTGCATGCATTCCATTTTCCGAGGTGTGAATGCATTCCATTTTCCGAGGTGTGAATGCGTTCCATTTTCCGAGGTGTGCATGCGTTCCATTTTCCGAGGTGTGCATGCATTCCATTTTCCGAGGTGTGAATGCGTTCCATTTTCCGAGGTGTGCATGCGTTCCATTTTCCGAGGTGTGCATGCATTCCATTTTCCGAGGTGTGAATGCGTTCCATTTCCGAGGTGTGCATGCATTCCATTTTCCGAGGTGTGAATGCATTCCATTTTCCGAGGTGTGCATGCATTCCATTTTCCGAGGTGTGAATGCGTTCCATTTTCCGAGGTGTGCATGCGTCCATTTTCCGAGGTGTGCTCTCCTCGCTCAGGAAATATCAAGGAGAATAAATGTTTTCATTAGCTAAAAAAGGAACTTTGGTTCCGAGAGATTTCAAATTGATTTTTCTATGCTTGAAACTCAAAGGAAAGTGCACTTTTTGACAAAGAAAAAAAGCGAGAGCAGAAAACAACATCAATCCCGGTAGGCGGAGGGGTGAAGAAAAAAAACTTGACAAGTGCAGACAGGAAATTGAATCACTTGACAATTTGCCTCGCTGCTGGGCCTGGTTCAGGGGTGTCAGGATTATTCTGTAGGAGGCCTCGAATGAATGAGTCAATCACTCGACCTGCACCTCGGTTGATCTCTGCTAGTTTTACACATCACACGCTCACACAAAACTAACACTCTCTTTCTCGCTCTCTCTCTACCTCTGGCAGTTACTTATTACTTGCATATCTAAACTGACAACATGTACTTGTTCAATAATTCACATGGCTTTGAGATGAGTCTCCGGGTGAGGTCATGTGTTAGACAAGGAGTCAGAGGTTGACTTAAGTTTCTGTAGCTCATTTGAAGATAATGGGTGTACGGGCTAATTAACAAATAACATGAGTTACAACTCTCTCCTCATCTCTCCTCCTGTTTGCTCTGAGCTTTGATTAGTCTCTTATGTGCCTCTACTGGAAACAACATCTCTAATTTAGAAGAAATATAACTCGTATCTCTAATTGTGTCATTTGAAATAACAAAGTCTAAAATCTAATTGTATTCAATTAGAGTTAATATAACCTGTTAGACTGATAAGTACAAAAGGGAGGAAACAATCATTAAAGCTTTTAACTGTGGACTTTTATGATTTCTTATTTCGACACCATTTTGGAGTTAAGAGAACGCTTAGGGTCAAACAAATATTTTTACCACCTTCAAAGAGCATAATTCAGCCTCAATGATGGTTTGTTCACTATCACTATAAAGATCTTAAAGTTGGACAGTTTTTTGTGCCAAATAACTTATTTGATTTTCTGTGCGTGTTGTACAAATGTTTCACGCCAAATGTTTGAATCATAATGAGATTAATGTCATCTGTAATTGGAATAATTTAAATAATACTCTATAATCCTGCCCCTGTGTTATAAACGAAGTCCCTCCACATGAACACGGCAGACGTGGCGTTACCCCGTTTAATGAGGTATTCCGTAGTAATGCATGAGGACAGGGTGTAGCGACTACAGCGACTTGCGAGGGGCGTCTCTGCGGGGTCTAAAATGAGCGCGATACATGGAGACCATTCCGTTCCAATCACCCTCCCACCGCTACACACCCAGCAGGGATAATATACTTCCTCGCTTATCAAATGCTGTGATGGCACATTTAATGAAATACCTTTTCTATTTCGATTGGCCCGTTTTTGCCTCGCCATGCACTGCCTCGGCTAGAGGGTCTTAAAGGCGTCTCCGTGTGCCGGAGACTGATAAAGTCATTACACTGTTATAGTCATCATCGTAGTCCGTGGACGTGTGTTCCTTTGTTCACCATGCGATATATTACATGCCAGGGTTCCCCAACAGGCGGCCCGTGGAGATTTTCTCCAAGTGATTTTACATTTTGGAAATGTGTTCCCAAGTATTCCCAGGAATACTAGAGAGACACGTGATCGCATACAAATGTAAGCAAGGTTTGAAAGGATTCTGTTTTAGCCAAATATTGTTTCTGTTTGGGCAACTTGCGGTCAATTTGCAGTCGACAAAATATTTGAGATTATGTTCCGCCCCCCGGGCCATCCGCTCAAGAAGATAATAAGCCTGCGGCTGAATCTAGTTGATGATCCCTGTTATAAACCTTAAATATGTAGCATGATCAGAAATACTCACGAAGCAGTCATAACCATGGATATCCTATTCAATTACTAGAGGGGTTATGTCATCAACCCGCAAAGTTACAGAATGGTCATAATTCTATGGTCATAACACTGAACATGGGTAAAGGGTGCATATGACTGCCTGTGTTCTTTTGTCCACAGTGAGATATGCAACATACGTGTTTGCGATATACCATTCTCACATGCAACAAGATTAGAATAGTTGTGAAACGGCAATACAAATTAACATCGGATGAATAAACCCCACAACAGTGATTCATCTGCTTGAGGAAGCATCTATAATCCTGTAAACACTTTCTCTGTCCCTCATCCCTTCTTTCCACTGTGGTTGCAGGCATCTATTTTCCCTGACTATGTAAACACGCCCCTGCTTGCTGATGATTGGTCAGCCTGGCCCTGGGAAGTTAGAGCTGGCCCGACACATATGCTCTTGGTTGATACCCGTGCATCGAAGAACCTTGAACTTGAAATTGACGTGCTGTTTTCCAGGAAGACGGGCTTTGTCCCCCTTAACTGTCTCCATAATATGTATTCAAGAAAAATGATCTGCCTTTATCTCTCGCGGCGTGTACTTTGGCATCATTTCATTTGTGATGCCTGGCTATGTACTTTTCTTCTCTCTCTCTTTTTTCCTTGTTCTTACTTTCACAGTGCATAGATTCCTCCGGGGTCAATGTCTTTTAAGAAACAAAAAGGCAAGTCCTTAAAAGCCGGCCGCTAGCTTTGATTCTGAAACCGAATCTCTCTGCGTCTCAGCCACACCCATATCAACATGAGAGGGAGTACGAAGCCACACCCATATCAACATGAGAGGGAGTACGAAGCCACACCCATATCAACATGAGAGGGAGTACTATAAGCCACCACTCGGCACAACCTCTTTGGTAAAGCACTAGCAATTAAAAGTAGCCACTGGTCACCATTCATTGGCTAAGTGGGCACTTCCTTCCTCTCATCAATGGTGCTTTGCTCAACCATAATAGCATTCGCCTATTCAGCAATTCGTCATCAATAGTCCCCTATTCTAATAAAGACTACATCACCCACAATTGTCAGACACATCCTGGTTGGCTGATACACCTTCATACTGTATCTTGTAGGTGTAAGCTCCCCCTTTGTCAGGACTTTATTGAGAATGAGAGCCGGTTAAATATCTCCGCGGCAGATTAAGATAATTTCAATCCAAAGCATAGGCCCCGGCCTCGAGAACCCTCGAAGAAAAATCAAGGGCAATTAACAGAACATAAAGAGCGTATCGCTTCCCATCTCGGTGGATCTTGTGTTACCACTGTAAGGGATGGGTTTTATCTACCCCTCCAGACCCTCAGAGGGTGTACCACACACACACACACACACACACACACACACACACACACACACACACACACACACACACACACACACACACACACACACACACACACACACACAGCGCGGAACAATTTGACTTAAGTCTCTACATCAGAACAGTGTTAGGCTTTGAGGTCCCCTGGGGTGGAATTTTTCCCCGGGAACATTCTTATTACCTGCACCGTTCCAATTCTAGTTCAAAGGCAAGCTTGAGGGATGCATGTCCCGGAGTGAGCCACTGCCTGTAGAGACAGTTAGGAAGCCTGGTTGTTGGAACACTGGAACACACAGCTATCTGGATGGAATGAGTTCTCCCTGGAGCAAGGAATACTGTCGGCCTGTGTGTTAAGTTTGAAATGGCCAAGCTCAGATAACCTCCCTGAGGCCTGGCGGTTGAAAACACAAACCTCCTTTAGAAGGGCTTCTATCTGGAGCAATGCATACCGTATGTGATGCTTACCTTAGCAAACCTCTCACTAAGGCATTAGCTGCCACTCACACACGGAGCAGCAGAGTCTACCACTTCCTGGGAGGGTAAATGTGTCTGGATATCTTCGCATGATCAGACAACTGAAACGGTATTGGTATACTGGTTCAACATGATCAGACAACTGAAACTGTATTGGTATACTGGTTCAACATGACCAGACAACTGAAACTGTATTGGTATACTGGTTCAACTGAGCTACAAATGTATTCCATTTTAAACTTCCCGTGAGGTGGTCTTATGCAATGTCTTGAGAAACTTTAACGTTGTGTATCCATACAGGACACAGAAGGAGAGAGAGAGAGAGGAAGGACAGAGGGAGTGGGTGATGGAGAGATTGCAGACATGCAGAGAATTCCCAGCGCTGTCCTCCCACAGTGTTCGCACGGCTACCACAGTTAGACAACCAATTAGCAAAGAGTGGTGAGCAGGTGGAGATCTCTTGGCCTGGCAAACACTGCTCACATCACCCGCTCTCTCCCTCTTTCTCTCACTTCTGTGTCCCTGCCTCCCTCAATGGCCATCCACTCATCAGTAGAATGTCTCTGTGGGCCTCTCCCCTCTAAAGACCTCGTCTACGAGGCCTGAGGCCTGGCTAAACAGCTCAATATGAGAACGGGATGAAGAGAAAGACATGGAGGAGTGTGGATGAGGAAGAAAAACACACCATCAACCTAGGAACCACATACAGAATGATGTCCTTAGCATTTGGCTGGACAGGGGAAAGGCTGGCCTACTCAGTGAGTAAGGTGGATACAGAGCCTGGGGCCGAAGGAGCACTAGTGGAACCTGCCAGTAAACCATGGATACTACAGGGCAGAGTAGACAGGCTATCCGAGGCTAGAGCACCCAACCACCAGCCCAGAGGCCAAATCCAGGCCCTGGCAAAGACAGGCAGCTGGAAGCGGACCAGGCCTCATGGGGTAAACTCTGTTGGAAGGAGGGATAGCAGAGGCAAGCAGCAGATCAGACAGTCAACAATTCAATGCAATGCAGTGCCTCTTTTTACACACAGACACACACACATTTTTAAGCTCTACATACATACACATACAGCAAGCATTAAAACAATCAACCTGGCAGTTTTTCCAGTGTTGAGCAGCGGTTGAAAACTTGGAAGCTTTTCCAGAGACACAAATGACCTACCGTAGGATATTAACACATGATCTTACATCACTGCATCGCCCCACTAGAACACGCCCAGAAGTGTCAGGGTACATAAACAGCTGTGTACGTAGCCTGTGAATTCTGACTAGAATACCACATATAATCAACCAAAGACTGCTCATATTTCCCTACCACTCCAAGGTACATTATTTGGTATCGATCCTATCCCCGGTACTCTAAAGGGGTGGCAGGTAGCCTAGTGGTTGGAGCGTTGGGCCAGTAACTGAACGGTTGCTGGATCGAATCCCTGAGCTGACATGGTACAAATCTGTCATCCTGCCCATGAGCAAGGCAGTTAACCTACTGTTCCCTGGGCGCCGATGACGTGGATGCCGATTTAAGGCAGCCCCCTGCACCTCTCTGATTTAGAGGGGTTGGGTTAAATGCGGAAGATACATTCTGTTGGACAACTGACCAGGTATTGCCCTTTCGCTTAATGTAGTACTGCTTCTGTGACCAATAGTTCCCCACCACTCTAGGAGGATTCTCTGTTGCTAGACGCTCCATCTTGCTAATATTATGCAAATGTGATATTGTAATATGTATTCATATGTGTCCAGGGCTCGCGTGCCCGGTGGGGTTTCAGTTTTTCGAGAGTTTGGGACTATATGGTTCTATCTGTATTTTAGTAATGTAGTTATTGTCAAGGCCTTGTTCTGTTCAATGTTCTCTACCTATATAGTACTCTAAATACCCCAATTCATGTTGTTAAGTTCGAAAGAATATTAGATGAAAATTGCTGACACCAATCAAACCAATGAGGGCTTGGAACTTTAAAGCCAATTATCTGCCAATTACCTTTTTGCAGATAGAACCTTATAGTCCCAAGCTCTCATTTTACCCAGAGCAGGACATGCATCTGGGTGGCACCGTGCTGTCTGAACTCCACACTAATGAAACGGTCATTTTTGGGGACAAAACCTATTTCCTCATTAGTATTCCGGAAGTATCCGTGTGGGTGTGTGACATCAATCAATCTATTTCACAGGAGCCTGTAGTTTCTCATCAGCTGATATCAATCAAGCTCAGGTTAATGGGCCTCCAGCATTAATCTGGGGATGCGAGGTCTACTCAGGAATGCATCACGCAACCCCGCCAGCTAAAAACACAAATGAGGTGAAATCAGTGTTCCTGCAAAGGGCAGGTATGGAGTGAACGCACGAAGGGCTAAATACATGCAAACAAATTGACATAATTATTCATGGTCACACACAATACTGCAGAATTACAACTGTACCTTGGTCCTCTCATATGTGGAAATACATACAGACATCCCCACATTATAAATAGGCGCTGGGTGGCATCTACACACATTTCTCTAGACCGGGTAGAATACTATAGTGCATACCCACACATACAAACAGCTTGTGAGCTACCACGAGCACACGGCCCGACATCCTCTATGCCACTCTGCTGGGAAAAGTGTATTATAGCTCGCGCACGTACACGCACACAGACACACCCTGCCCTGTGGGT
Organism: Oncorhynchus kisutch; assembly: GCF_002021735.2. Lineage (NCBI taxonomy): Eukaryota > Metazoa > Chordata > Actinopteri > Salmoniformes > Salmonidae > Oncorhynchus > Oncorhynchus kisutch. The sequence goes on from NC_034182.2 coordinate 33,854,518, forward strand.
GGCAGGGCAAGAGTGACCAGTTCTCCTCACCTCCCTGCCCCAGTATTCCCTGGGGCAGGTAGGTAGACTATTATGACCCCTCTCCTCTCTTTCTGTCTCCACCTCCATCTGCCTCCCCCAGAGGACCTTCTCACAACAACCAAGGCTGAGATTCACCCCCTCACCCAGCTAGCCAGGAGTATGCGAGGACATTGCATAAGCTCATTATTTCTCCCGTTATTGCTCGTTTCATGACGCCTACGGTCCTGGATGTGTGAGGAAGTAACAACAGGTTCACCGGCATGGCAAGACAACTGGGCAAGACACTTCTCTCTCATTGCATATTATGTTCTATGCTGTCAAAAAAAACAAACCGATGCTACACCTTTTCCCCGCTCCATCAGCGTATGTGCTGTGCTCACATGACCCACTTCCATTACAAAGTCTATTTGTGATGGGACCTGCGTGTGTGTTCTGCATAGCACACAGACGCCTCCTCCTCCTCGGCCTGCTATGCAGTATTGTGTTCAAGTCAGGTCAGGGGGTGCACGGCAAAGAGCTTTCATATTCATCGTTTGAACACAAGGCTCGCTGATAAATCTGAGGGGCCAATAGGGGTGATCTCTATTGTATTTATTCATGGCTTGGATGTCTAGACCGGAGATGCAGGAAGTGACTGGCTTTCAGAGCCCGCATGCTAACCACAGATATGCTACACTTGTCTGACATTCTAGACACACATAGCCTTTTTTAAAGTAAAGTTGTTATTGCAGGACATTTCACAGTTCACAACATAGCACTTTTCCCAGCTACAAGCATGTAACCAACCCTTTTACTGTCTCCATCCCCTTTCGGTGGCAGCCATTTTGTCCTGTTTTATGATAGGCATGCTTAATCAGACCCCAGACGTTAAACCCCTACGACGAGACATGAGAGATGCTCTGTAAAATCCCTGTGAATGTAGAGCCCTGGGTCGGATGACCAGCGGGGAAACTGTGGGAAATGATATAGTGTGGAAGTAGAGGGGAGAGAAATTATATGGTGTGGAAGTAGAGGGAAGAGAAAGTATATGGTGTGGAAGTAGAGGGAAGATAAATGATATGGTGTGGAAGTAGAGGGGAGAGAAATGATATAGTGTGGAAGTAGAGGGAAGAGAAATGATATAGTGTGGAAGTAGAGGGGAGAGAAATGATATGGTGTGGAAGTAGAGGGAAGATAAATTATATGGTGTGGAAGTAGAGGGAAGATAAATGATATGGTGTGGAAGTAGAGGGAAAAAAGTACTTGATCCCCTGCTGATTTTGTACGTTTGCCCACTGACAAAGAAATTATCAGTCTATAATTTTAATGGTAGGTTTATTTGAACAGTGAGAGACAGAATAACAACAAAAAAATCCAGAGAAACGCATGTCAAAAATTGTATAAATTGATTTGCATTTTAATGAATGAAATAAGTATTTGACCCCTCTGCAAAACATGACTTAGTACTTGGTGGCAAAACCCCTGTTGGCAATCACAGAGGTCAGATGTTTCCTGTAGTTGGCCACCAGGTTTGCACACATCTCAGGAGGGATTTTGTCCCACTCCTCTTTGCAGATCTTCTCCAAGTCATTAAGGTTTCGAGGCTGATGTTTGGCAACTCGAACCTTCAGCTCCCTCCACAGATTTTCTATGGGATTAAGGTCTGGAGACTGGCTATGCCTCTCCGGGACCTTAATGTGCTTCTTCTTGAGCCAATCCTTTGTTGCCTTGGCCTTGTGTTTTGGGTCATTGTCATGCTGGAATACCCATCCACAACCTATTTTCAATGCCCTGGCTGAGGGAAGGAGGTTCTCACCCAAGATTTGACGGTACATGGCCCCGTCCATCATCTCTTTGTATGCGGAGAAGTTGTCTTGTCCCCTTAGCAGAAAAACACCCTCAAAGCATAATGTTTCCACCTCAATGTTTGACGGTGGGGATGGTGTTCTTGGGGTCATAGGCAGCATTCCTCCTCCTCCAAACACGGCGAGTTGAGTTGATGCCAAAGAGCTCCATTTTGGTCTCATCTGACCACAACACTTTCACCCAGTTGTCCTCTGAATCATTCGTATGTTCATTGGCAAACTTCAGACGGGCATGTATATGTGCTTTCTTGAGCAGGGGGACCTTGTGGGCACTGCAGGATTTCAGTCCTTCACGGCGTAGTGTGTTACCAATTGTTTTCTTGGTGACTATGGTCCCAGCTGCCTTGAGATCATTGACAAGATCGTCCCGTGTAGTTCTGGGCTGATTCCTCACCGTTCTCATGATCTTTGCAACTCCACGAGGTGAGATCTTGCATGGAGCCCCAGGCCGAGGGAGATTGACAGTTCATTTGTGTTTCTTCCATTTGCGAATAATCGCACCAACAGTTGTCACGTTCTCACCAAGCTGCTTGGCGATGGTCTTGTAGCCCATTCCAGCCTTGTGTAGGTCTACAATCTTGTCCCTGACATCCTTTGAGAGCTCTTTGGTCTTGGCCATGGTGGAGAGTTTGGAATCTGATTGATTGATTGCTTCTGTGGACAGGTGTCTTTTATACGGGTATATACTCCCTTTAAGAGTTTATACTCCCTTTAAGAGTGTGCTCCTAATCTCAGCTCGTTACCCGTATAAAAGACACCTGGGAGCCAGAAATCTTTCTGATTGAGAGGGGGTCAAATACTTATTTCCCTCATTAAAATGCAAATCAATTTATAACATTTTTGACATGCATTTTTCTGGATTTTTTGTTGTTATTCTGTCTCTCATAAAACTACCATTACAATTATAGACTGATTATTTCTTTTTCAGCGGGAAAACGTACAAAATCAGCAGGGGATCAAGTACTTTTTTCCCTCACTGTAAGAACACAAGCATTTCGCCTCACCCGCAATGACTTCAGCTAAATCTGTGTATGTGACCAATAAAATGTGATTTTGAATTGCTTACAGGGTTCATTCCGTATGGTTACAAGGCTTATTACACAGAAACAACTCTAAGGGTTAAGTGTAGGTATTCATTTCCAGAGGTTAAGGCTAGGGCTATGGTTTGGGGAAAGCATAAAACCCCAAAATGTGCTGTTTCCATTTAGTATCATCAAATACTCTCCCTGCTTGCTGAATAATTGTGAAATGCTGTGACACATTTGTTTAAGCAGCATGTTCTGGCTGTGAGTGTTGTGAATTTGAGCCCAGTGCTGTCCCATAGTTTTTTGTAAACATTTTGGTGAGTGCCAAGGAAGACATTTATTGACATCCTCAAGACCTTCTCAAACATCAAAATTGACGTGTCTCTGGTGACCAGGCTGCTCTATCACTCCCTTTTTACACGACAGCAGAGGGGTTTTATGGCTAGTGGAGAAAGAGGAGGGGGACTAGCCAATTACAGGAAGTGTAATAGAGAAAGCATTGAGCATCCTAGAGAAAAAGCTTCCCATTAAGGAACACCCAAAGTGTAATTAAAACATGAGGTGACCTTCAACGATGGAACCTCACAGAAGAAAATCACTTTTATTTCTATCAGCCCGGGTCAGAAGTTGTCAAAAGCACATGGGTCTGATGATTAAACAGAGCTAGGTAGAAGTCATCACTTAGTGTCTTCTTCATTGCGTATCCTCCTCGTATCTCCAACATTTTACCAGTGTCTCCCTTCGTTTACGTCAGAGAAGGGGGTTGGACCGCATCGGCGACGACAGCGGGCAGATTTGCAATGATAAGCAGATGATGAATCGGAGCGCGGACGTCGCTATTTCTCTCTGTCACTTTACCTTTTACGCTTCATATTTCACCCTTTTTAATGTCTCACGGAACGCCCCCCCCCTCCACACACACACAGTCCTACCCTTTACACCCATAATCACCTCAACCTCTCTCTCCGAGGCAAACTTTGTCCTTGTTTGGTCTAGACAACCGCTTGCTTGAAATTCATCCTTCCTTCACTTGGCCCTTTCTTTTCTTTATCGCGTATCTCCTCGTGTCTCTGACATTTTACCAGTGTCTCCCTTCATTTATGTCAGAGATGGTTCGGACCGCACTGGGACGACAACGGGCAGATTTGCAATGATAAGCAGGTGATGAATTGGAGCGTGGACATCGCTATTTCTCTCTGTCACTTTGCCTTATGCACTTCATAATTCACCCCTTTTAACGTCTCGGGGAACGCCCATACCCCCACCGCCAATCCTTTACACCCATCATCATCTCAAGTCCTCTCTCTCTCTCTCTCTCTGAGGCAAACTTTTTCCTGGCTTGGCCCAGACAACCATTTGCTTGAAATGCATCACTCGTTCACTTGTCTTCTCACTAAATTCGACTAGGAGAGGCACTACCATGAATTTTTTAAATCAGCCTATTGGGTTCCCAGTGACAAATCTAGGGCATCTCCTGAACCTGGAGATATAAGGGTCATTCTGTGGCAAACGGGGTCACTGTCCTTTGAAGATGGGATGGCATTTATCTGCAGATTCTTAACAACAGTATTTCTCTTTAACGATCTCCTGCCATCCATCTGTATGTACAAGCTGCTCCGAACATCATTCTGTTTGATTTTAACATCACCATATATCTATTGGGATCTGTCCTTTGAACTCAAGCTCTTATCCAGTACTCACTGGGTTTATTTTCTCAGTCCAATATTCAAATGGGGGTTATGTGTTCTCTCTACCCCTGCAAAGCCCCAAGTTCTCCGCTAACATGTCCTTGAGAGCATTTTATTTATGACTAACACTAATGTTCACATCATACTACCTCAATGGGCTGCGTAATAGATTAAGTCCTACAGAAACAGAGGCCCCCCTCGTTCGCCAGCTGTCTGCCACATGCTCTGCCACTGCCATTCCCCTTGCCAATCTGGTATTACAGCTGATATAAACTAGATAAATGTGTTCGGAGATGGATACCATCTCCCTTAATATCCTGTTAGGCAGAAGAGGGCTTTTAAATTAAGCTAGATGCCTGACTGGCTGGCGAGACTCCATTTTGTTTCCGTCTCTTTACAACCACCTAACTGTCTGGCTGTCAAGACCCCATTTTGTTTCCATCTCTTTGCAACCCCTAGCTGGCTGGAAAGACTCCATTTGTAACCCATTTCAGGAAACTAGGCATATGTCGCATGTCGGGACTTCACAGGAGAGCCATTTCAATGTTTTTTTAAATTTTTATCAAGATGCTTTTTTGGCAGAAATACTTCTGGAACATGTGAACTTTCATGTGCCTTAATAACAAACTTGTATGCCATCTGTCAATACGAATAAAATTGTTAAATTATTAGCCTTGTTGGTTGAGCCACAGAAAAAGTCAGCAACCTTCCCACTAGCCATGATTGGCTGAGATGCTGAGTGGGCTGGACATGCCGAGAGAGGAGTTCAGTTTGGTCTGCTATACAGAAGGCGTCTGTCTATTTAAGCTATTCATTCTGTGTTGCTAAACCTGTCCAACGCAGCTTTTAAAAATATATATATGTAGTGGAGCTGCATAAGTGTTGCTCTCCACTTCTGGAGGTTTGAGTTTTGAAATTAGTGGAATTAGAGTATGATAGCTACAGTGATGGAAAACTCCTGTCTCTGGATTACATCTACAAACTAAGGGCAACCGTGTCATGGCATCCGTGATAGGGAAACGCATCCATCATGCATGATGATGTATACCGTTAAGATAGTCTAGCGTTAGCTAGCTACATTTTCAGATATTACACGTTTCTAATTTTGACAGATGGTGGTTTCATTTCTAGCTAAAGTGTACTGTTAGCTAGCTAGCTAACGTTAGCTGGCTGGCTCCCTAGCTAACGTTACATGTATGATGTTATTATTCATATCCCAGAGCCGTTTGCTTTGCTAGTTAGAGCCTAATGTTAGCTAGCTAGCATTAAACCTGGTTGGTTAGCTCCCAGCAGATACAAGCAGGGTAGTAACGACATGATTTGGCACTATGGTCATTGTTGTTTAACTAGCAAAAGTTAGCTGGCTGGCTCATGAGATAACGTTATGTGACGTGTGTGATCTTACATGTTGTTTACCTAGCCAGGTTCATTGTAGCTAGCTACACATATCTTAAGCTAAAGTGTACAACACCTGTTGAATATGGCCGGTGTCTGTAAACGTTGGGGGAAAAAGGCGTAATTAATTGTTGCCAGCAGAGCTGGTTGGGCTGTTTTCATGTTATCCAGAGGTAAACAAATCATCGGTCAGAGCGTCAAGTGTGCACTCTGAACACTCCGAGAGCGAAACGAGATGGGTGGGGATAAAACTTAAGAGGGTGTGAACGATGCTGAATGGGTGTAGACAAAGAAGAGCTCTTCACTAGATACCAAAACATTCAAAGGCCATTTTCTCAAAAGTGATTTTACAAGTTTATCAACTTTCAAAGCCGATTTACTTTCCCATTGTTCCTCAACTACAGTGTATGATTATACTACTTTTATCCAATGTAATTAACACCATTTCAAATGTTGCTACATAAGACCACATCAAGGAGGTGAGTCACATCTAGTTTCCACAAATATCTCTTTGTTGTTCCTACCCTACTTTTTTTGTGTTGAGACAAAACCTTCAGCAATTACTACTGTACTGACCCATTGTCGGCAAAGGAGTTGCAAGCGAACGCAAGCACACACAGAAACACAAACACAAACACACAGAAACACAAACACAAACACACAGACACACAAAGAAAAATCCCCTCTTCCTTCGCAATGCCACTGTTCGTCCTTAACACTCCAAATTCCTATTACAATAGGTTCGCCTTTTCATTTTCTCCATTCTCCATGTTCTCTAACAATTCCATGTGTCCTCTCTTTCACACCAACACCCCCTTTTCCCCTCTCCCCATCCAGATTATTACAACCGATCTCAGCAAGGCAAATGACAACTGCCTTCAACTGGTCTGAGTTATGTGGTGAAGGCCTACTCGGTATTCTCACTCATGTACTGTCTAAATAATAGGTCTGACTCAGAGGCGCAGGGACAATGACATGTTATTCAATCTACAAACCAGATCAATATCAAAGCCCATCTAAGACTGTTTTCTCATCATCTCTTACCTGCTGTTTGTCTATCAGTGGGAATGGAAGGAGGAACGTTAGGAGAGGGGCTCTGAAGGGAAAATTAAAGTGGGTTGTTGGGGAAAATGCCGCCTCCCAATAAAGATGTGACACATCACACTAAACGAATCTCTGAGTCACACATCAAACTACAGCAGCAAAGGGCTGCTAAGAAATATCTCTGCTATAACCTCTAATTGGGTTTGGCTTCACATAGGAACCTCTTATAACAACAAAGATGCTAGGAGACAACCTCACCAAACTACATAATCTGAAGAAGAGAGGTGGCAGACAACCTCACCAAACTACATAATCTGAAGAAGAGAGGTGGCAGACAACCTCACCAAACTACATAATCTGAAGAAGAGAGGTGGCAGACAACCTCACCAAACTACATAATCTGAAGAAGAGAGGTGGCAGACAACATCACCAAACTACATAATCTGAAGAAGAGAGGTGGCAGACAACCTAACCAAACTACATAATCTGAAGAAGAGAGGTGGCAGACAACCTCACCAAACTACATAATCTGAAGAAGAGAGGTGGCAGACAACCTCACCAAACTACATAATCTGAAGAAGAGAGGTGAGAGACGTAACCAGCTATGACAGCCGGGAGTTACGTGTGGCTCAGTTGGTAGAGCATGGTGCTTTCAACACCAGAGTTGTGGGTTCGATTCCCACAGGGGACCAGTACAATATAGAATGAATATGTATGCACTTGCTACTGTGAGCTGCTCTAGATAAAAGTGTCAGTTAAATGACTAAACTGTAAAAAATGGAGGATAACACAGGAGTGATGCCAGATAAAGGAGACTGTGTTCCCTTAAACCGTTCCCTGCCTTCCCTTCACACGGCACCAACCTCCACTGAGTGAGCAAGTGTGGCCGGGCATGAAATCACACAGCACAAGTTGTACACACATGTACAAGAGTTCAACACAAGAGTTCAACACTGGCACTGGTGTCCACTATAGGCCATCACCATTCAGCACTGTAGATTACCCACTGATTGGCCTCAGTGTTTAGTGCAAGGCTATGGGGTCGGTCAGACTGTGCCCATACACTGGATGGTTGGGTAGGCTTGAGTCATGTTAAGGACAGTGGAAGGGGAGGTGGCTGTACTTGACTTGTCATTGGCAAATACCCTCCAACTCAACGCTTGATCCTGTGGCCCCAGGCACCTCTGGCTGTGTGTGAGACCAGGGATGGAAATCCATTACCTTTCCAATTAACCACTGCCAAGTGGCCCCTGCTCCACGGCAGCCAGTCACACGTCATGGTGCGCTCTCCCTCCACCACAGCGCTCCATCAACCTGTGACATCCGGCTGAAGGATGGCGGGCTGCTTGTCATCTCAACTTGGTGCAGGAGCCTTCATTTGTACATGTGATAGATCTCTCCTCCCCTTGTGTGCCTTTATCACTAATCAGGTTCTAAAGTCAATTTGAAGGCCTCCTTCAGTGCACTTTACTGAGGAATTGCTTTCCCACTCTCTCCTTGTGGGGGTGTTACCAAGGGGTGCTCTCACTCTTTCTCCCTCTCTCTCCTTGTGGGGGTGCTTTCCCACTCTCTCCTTGTGGGGGTGCTCTCCCTCTCTCTCCATGTGGGGCTGTTACCAAGGGGTGCTCTCACTCTCTCTCCCTCTCTCTCCTTGTGGGGCTGCTACCAGGGGGTGCTCTCCCTCTCTCTCCTTGTGGGGGTGCTCTCCCTCGCTCTCCTTGTGGGGGTGCTCTCCCTCTCTCTCCTTGTGGGGGTGCTCTCCCACTCTCTCCTTGTGGGGGTGTTCTCCCTCTCTCTCCATGTGGGGCTGTTACCAAGGGGTGCTCTCACTCTCTCTCCCTCTCTCTCCTTGTGGGGCTGCTACCAGGGGGTGCTCTCCCTCTCTCTCCATGTGGGGCTGTTACCAAGGGATGCTCTCACTCTCTCTCCCTCTCTCTCCATGTGGGGCTGTCACCAGGAGGTGCTCTAGCTCTCTCTCCATGTGGGGCTGCTACCGGGAGGTGCTCTCCCTCTCTCTCCTTGTGGGGCTGCTACCAGGGGGTGCTCTCCCTCTCTCTCCATGTGGGGCTGTTACCAAGGGGTGCTCTCCCTCTCTCTCCCTCTCTCTCCATGTGGGGCTGCCACCAGGAGGTGCTCTCCCTCTCTCTCCATGTGGGGCTGCTACCAGGAGGAGCTCTCCCTCTCTCTCCAAGTGGGGCTGCTACCAGGGGGTGTTCTCCCTCTCTCTCTATGTGGGCAGCTACCAGGGGGTGCTCTCACTCTCTCTCCATGTGGGGCTGCTACCAGGAGGTGCTCGCACTCTCTCTCCCTCTCTCTCCTTGTGGGGCTGCCACCAGGGGGTGCTCTCACTCTCTCTCCCTCTCTCTCCATGTGGGGCTGCTACCAGGGGTGTTCTCCCTCTCTCTCCATGTGGGCAGCTACCAGGGGGTGCTCTCACTCTCTCTCCCTCTCTCTCCATGTGGGGCTGCTACCAGGGGGTGTTCTCCCTCTCTCTCCATGTGGGCAGCTACCAGGGGGTGCTCTCACTCTCTCTCCATGTGGGGCTGCTACCAGGAGGTGCTCGCACTCTCTCTCCCTCTCTCTCCTTGTGGGGCTGCCACCAGGAGGTGCTCTCCCTCTCTCTCCATGTGGGGCTGCTACCAGGGGGTGTTCCCCCTCTCTCTCCATGTGGGCAGCTACCAGGGGTGCTCTCACTCTCTCTCCCTCTCTCTCCATGTGGGGCTGCTACCAGGGGTGTTCTCCCTCTCTCTCCATGTGGGCAGCTACCAGGGGGTGCTCTCACTCTCTCTCCCTCTCTCTCCATGTGGGGCTGCTACCAGGGGTGTTCTCCCTCTCTCTCCATGTGGGCAGCTACCAGGGGGTGCTCTCACTCTCTCTCCCTTTCTCTCCTTGTGGGGCTGCCACCAGGAGGTGCTCTCCCTCTCTCTCCATGTGGAACTGCTACTAGGGGGTGTTCTCCCTTTCTCTCCATGTGGGCAGCTACTAGGGGGTGCTCTCCCTCTCTCTCCTTGTGGGGCTGCCACCAGGAGGTGCTCTCCCTCTCTCTCCATGTGGGGCTGCTACCAGGGGGTGTTCCCCCTCTCTCTCCATGTGGGCAGCTACCAGGGGTGCTCTCACTCTCTCTCCCTCTCGCTCCATGTGGGGCTGCTACCAGGGGTGTTCTCCCTCTCTCTCCATGTGGGCAGCTACCAGGGGGTGCTCTCACTCTCTCTCCCTCTCTCTCCATGTGGGGCTGCTACCAGGGGTGTTCTCCCTCTCTCTCCATGTGGGCAGCTACCAGGGGGTGCTCTCACTCTCTCTCCTTTTCTCTCCTTGTGGGGCTGCCACCAGGAGGTGCTCTCCCTCTCTCTCCATGTGGAACTGCTACCAGGGGGTGTTCTCCCTTTCTCTCCATGTGGGCAGCTACTAGGGGGTGCTCTCACTCGCTCTCCTTGTGGGGCTGCCACCAGGTGGTGCTCTCCCTCTCTCTCTCCATGTGGGGCTGCTACCAGGGGGTGTTCTCCCTCTCTCTCCATGTGGGCAGCTACCAGGGGGTGCTCTCACTCTCTCTCCCTCTCTCTCCATGTGGGGCTGCTACCAGGAGGTGCTCGCACTCTCTCTCCCTCTCTCTCCATGTGGGGCTGCCACCAGGAGGTGCTCTCCCTCTCTCTCCATGTGGGGCTGCTACCAGGGGGTGTTCCCCCTCTCTCTCCATGTGGGCAGCTACCAGGGGGTGCTCTCACTCTCTCTCCCTCTCTCTCCATGTGGGGCTGCTACCAGGGGGTGTTCTCCCTCTCTCTCCATGTGGGCTGCTACCAGGAGGTGCTCACACTCTCTCTCCCTCTCTCTCCTTGTGGGGCTGCCACCAGGAGGTGCTCTCCCTCTCTCTCCATGTGGGGCTGCTACCAGGGGGTGTTCCCCCTCTCTCTCCATGTGGGCAGCTACCAGGGGTGCTCTCACTCTCTCTCCCTCTCGCTCCATGTGGGGCTGCTACCAGGGGTGTTCTCCCTCTCTCTCCATGTGGGCAGCTACCAGGGGGTGCTCTCACTCTCTCTCCCTCTCTCTCCATGTGGGGCTGCTACCAGGGGTGTTCTCCCTCTCTCTCCATGTGGGCAGCTACCAGGGGGTGCTCTCACTCTCTCTCCTTTTCTCTCCTTGTGGGGCTGCCACCAGGAGGTGCTCTCCCTCTCTCTCCATGTGGAACTGCTACCAGGGGGTGTTCTCCCTTTCTCTCCATGTGGGCAGCTACTAGGGGGTGCTCTCACTCGCTCTCCTTGTGGGGCTGCCACCAGGTGGTGCTCTCCCTCTCTCTCTCCATGTGGGGCTGCTACCAGGGGGTGTTCTCCCTCTCTCTCCATGTGGGCAGCTACCAGGGGGTGCTCTCACTCTCTCTCCCTCTCTCTCCATGTGGGGCTGCTACCAGGAGGTGCTCGCACTCTCTCTCCCTCTCTCTCCATGTGGGGCTGCCACCAGGAGGTGCTCTCCCTCTCTCTCCATGTGGGGCTGCTACCAGGGGGTGTTCCCCCTCTCTCTCCATGTGGGCAGCTACCAGGGGGTGCTCTCACTCTCTCTCCCTCTCTCTCCATGTGGGGCTGCTACCAGGGGGTGTTCTCCCTCTCTCTCCATGTGGGCTGCTACCAGGAGGTGCTCACACTCTCTCTCCCTCTCTCTCCTTGTGGGGCTGCCACCAGGAGGTGCTCTCCCTCTCTCTCCATGTGGGGCTGCTACCAGGGGGTGTTCCCCCTCTCTCTCCATGTGGGCAGCTACCAGGGGTGCTCTCACTCTCTCTCCCTCTCGCTCCATGTGGGGCTGCTACCAGGGGTGTTCTCCCTCTCTCTCCATGTGGGCAGCTACCAGGGGGTGCTCTCACTCTCTCTCCCTCTCTCTCCATGTGGGGCTGCTACCAGGGGTGTTCTCCCTCTCTCTCCATGTGGGCAGCTACCAGGGGGTGCTCTCACTCTCTCTCCTTTTCTCTCCTTGTGGGGCTGCCACCAGGAGGTGCTCTCCCTCTCTCTCCATGTGGAACTGCTACCAGGGGGTGTTCTCCCTTTCTCTCCATGTGGGCAGCTACTAGGGGGTGCTCTCACTCGCTCTCCTTGTGGGGCTGCCACCAGGTGGTGTTCTCCCTCTCTCTCCATGTGGGCAGCTCCCAGGGGGTGCTCTCACTCTCTCTCCCTCTCTCTCCATGTGGTGCTGCTACCAGGGGTGTTCTCCCTCTCTCTCCATGTGGGCAGCTACCAGGGGGTGCTCTCACTCTCTCTCCCTCTCTCTCCATGTGGGGCTGATACCAGGGGTGTTCTCCCTCTCTCTCCATGTGGGCAGCTACCAGGGGGTGCTCTCACTCTCTCTCCCTCTCTCTCCATGTGGGGCTGCTACCAGGGGTGTTCTCCCTCTCTCTCCATGTGGGGCTGCTACCAGGGGGTGCTCTCACTCTCTCTCCCTCTCTCTCCATGTGGGGCTGCTACCAGGGGTGTTCTCCCTCTCTCTCCATGTGGGGCTGCTACCAGGGGGTGCTCTCCCTCTCTCTCCATGTGGGGCTGCTACCAGGGGTGTTCTCCCTCTCTCTCCATGTGGGGCTGCTACCAGGGGGTGTTCTCCCTCTCTCTCCATGTGGGGCTGCTACCAGGGGGTGTTCTCCCTCTCTCTCCATGTGGGGCTGCTACCAGGGGGTGTTCTCCCTCTCTCTCCATGTGGGGCTGCTACCAGGGGTGTTCTCCCTCTCTCTCCATGTGGGGCTGCTACCAGGGGGTGCTCTCCCTCTCTCTCCTTGTGGGGCTGCCACCAGGAGGTGCTCTCCCTCTCTCTCCATGTGGAACTGCTACCAGGGGGTGTTCTCCCTTTCTCTCCATGTGGGCAGCTACTAGGGGGTGCTCTCACTCGCTCTCCTTGTGGGGCTGCCACCAGGTGGTGTTCTCCCTCTCTCTCCATGTGGGCAGCTCCCAGGGGGTGCTCTCACTCTCTCTCCCTCTCTCTCCATGTGGTGCTGCTACCAGGGGTGTTCTCCCTCTCTCTCCATGTGGGCAGCTACCAGGGGGTGCTCTCACTCTCTCTCCCTCTCTCTCCATGTGGGGCTGATACCAGGGGTGTTCTCCCTCTCTCTCCATGTGGGCAGCTACCAGGGGGTGCTCTCACTCTCTCTCCCTCTCTCTCCATGTGGGGCTGCTACCAGGGGTGTTCTCCCTCTCTCTCCATGTGGGGCTGCTACCAGGGGGTGCTCTCACTCTCTCTCCCTCTCTCTCCATGTGGGGCTGCTACCAGGGGTGTTCTCCCTCTCTCTCCATGTGGGGCTGCTACCAGGGGGTGCTCTCCCTCTCTCTCCATGTGGGGCTGCTACAAGGGGTGTTCTCCCTCTCTCTCCATGTGGGGCTGCTACCAGGGGGTGTTCTCCCTCTCTCTCCATGTGGGGCTGCTACCAGGGGGTGTTCTCCCTCTCTCTCCATGTGGGGCTGCTACCAGGGGGTGTTCTCCCTCTCTCTCCATGTGGGGCTGCTACCAGGGGTGTTCTCCCTCTCTCTCCATGTGGGGCTGCTACCAGGGGGTGCTCTCCCTCTCTCTCCATGTGGGGCTGCTACCAGGGGGTGTTCTCCCTCTCTCTCCATGTGGGGCTGCTACCAGGGGGTGTTCTCCCTCTCTCTCCATGTGGGGCTGCTACCAGGGGCTGTTCTCCCTCTCTCTCCATATGGGGCTGCTACCAGGGGTGTTCTCCCTCTTTCTCCATGTGGGGCTGCTACCAGGGGTGTTCTCCCTCTCTCTCCATGTGGGGCTGCTACCAGGGGGTGCTCTCCCTCTCTCTCCATGTGGGGCTGCTACCAGGGGGTGTTCTCCCTCTCTCTCCATGTGGGGCTGCTACCAGGGGTGTTCTCCCTCTCTCTCCATGTGGGGCTGCTACCAGGGGGTGCTCTCACTCTCTCTCCCTCTCTCTCCATGTGGGGCTGCTACCAGGGGTGTTCTCCCTCTCTCTCCATGTGGGGCTGCTACCAGGGGGTGCTCTCCCTCTCTCTCCATGTGGGGCTGCTACCAGGGGTGTTCTCCCTCTCTCTCCATGTGGGGCTGCTACCAGGGGGTGTTCTCCCTCTCTCTCCATGTGGGGCTGCTACCAGGGGGTGTTCTCCCTCTCTCTCCATGTGGGGCTGCTACCAGGGGGTGTTCTCCCTCTCTCTCCATGTGGGGCTGCTACCAGGGGTGTTCTCCCTCTCTCTCCATGTGGGGCTGCTACCAGGGGGTGCTCTCCCTCTCTCTCCATGTGGGGCTGCTACCAGGGGGTGTTCTCCCTCTCTCTCCATGTGGGGCTGCTACCAGGGGGTGTTCTCCCTCTCTCTCCATGTGGGGCTGCTACCAGGGGCTGTTCTCCCTCTCTCTCCATATGGGGCTGCTACCAGGGGTGTTCTCCCTCTTTCTCCATGTGGGGCTGCTACCAGGGGTGTTCTCCCTCTCTCTCCATGTGGGGCTGCTACCAGGGGGTGCTCTCCCTCTCTCTCCATGTGGGGCTGCTACCAGGGGGTGTTCTCCCTCTCTCTCCATGTGGGGCTGCTACCAGGGGTGTTCTCCCTCTCTCTCCATGTGGGGCTGCTACCAGGGGGTGTTCTCCCTCTCTCTCCATGTGGGGCTGCTACCAGGGGTGTTCTCCCTCTCTCTCCATGTGGGGCTGCTACCAGGGGTGTTCTCCCTCTCTCTCCATGTGGGGCTGCTACCAGGGGGTGTTCTCCCTCTCTCTCCATGTGGGGCTGCTACCAGGGGTGTTCTCCCTCTCTCTCCATGTGGGGCTGCTACCAGGGGGTGTTCTCCCTCTCTCTCCATGTGGGGCTGCTACCAGGGGGTGTTCTCCCTCTCTCTCCATGTGGGGCTGCTACCAGGGGGTGCTCTCACTAACTCTCCCTCTCTCTCCATGTGGGGCTGCTACCAGGGGGTGCTCTCACTCTCTCTCCCTCTCTCTCCATGTGGGGCTGCTACCTGGGGGTGCTCTCACTCTCTCTCCCTCTCTCTCCATGTGGGGCTGCTACCAGGGGGTGCTCTCACTCTCTCTCCCTCTCTCTCCATGTGGGACTTCTACCAGGGGGTCCTCTCACTCTCTCTCCCTCTCTCTCCATGTGGGGCTGCTACCTGGGGGTGCTCTCACTCTCTCTCCATGTGGGGCTGCTACCAGGGGGTGCTCTCACTCTCTCTCCCTCTCTCTCCATGTGGGGCTGCTACCTGGGGGTGCTCTCACTCTCTCTCCATGTGGGGCTGCTACCAGGGGGTGTTCCTGGTACATATTCTACTACAGAAGCGGAGAACACACAATGGTGGATGTGATAGTGAAGTCATGGTCTATTTTCACTGGGTTAGAATACTTTAAAGTGACATCTCTATTTGTCATTAGCCTCCATAGTAGTATAGTAAAGCTGCATCAGCTAGCTATAAATCAAAAAGAAATAACCCTACAATGAACCCAGATAAAGGCAAGGCTTCTTCATCACTTAAGCTATGGATTTGTGGAACTAAACTAAACCCAAACTTTCTCCACAAACGTCTTGTGTGGACAATGCATTCATAAATTCAAACTAGATAAGAAGTCCATAAAAAAAATTATACCAATGAAAAACCCATCTTGCAACAAGACAGATGGGATGATCCACCCCAAACACCCAAGAGGCCCAATTTTCCTCCAGATCTATGAAGCAGGGTCCACCCTCTCCCTCCCCTTTCCTCTCTCCCCCTTCTCTCCTCTCACTCCCTCTCTCCGTATTCTTGCCTCCCCTTCTCAGCCCCCTGTCCACCCTCTGAGGGCCCTGCTCGAGCGGAGGTGCATGGCTCAACGTAACACTCATTATACCCCTTCATTATTCATGGCCACTAATGGAGAGTGTCCCACCGGCCGACGCTTAGCAGGAGAAATGAGCCCGAGAGGCGGCGGGGAGGGATTGTTTTTTGTCTTTTCTTTTTCCCTGTGTGCTGCTGATTCAGGGTTTTGGTCCTGGGTGATGAGTCAGATCTCTCTGCTATGTGAGTAATGGGACACAGGGAGTGTCTGGAGGCAAATGGGGAACTGGGGAGGGATGGAGGGTGGGGGATCTGCCTCCTTGGACCCTCAGCTCCCTCACCCCTCCACCAAGGCGGGCTAGATGCCTCTGGTCCCTAGTCCTTATCCTGAGCCTCACAATGCAATTCAAATGCAGAGGACGGGTTCAAATAACCAGCCCCAGAATCCTAATGAGTAGCAATGAAGTGTCAGAGGAACCTCTTAGTCTCTGCAATTTTGCTGAGATTGTAATACTTTTTTTGCTTCATAAGTCCCCAGACTTTAAGCTTGATCTTAGTTGTAGAGCTCCTAGACAAAAGTATGCGAGGCAGTCTGCTTCCCCGTCGTCTCCTACATCGGGTACAAGGGTCTGAATGACTAGGCTGATACATTGGCTCATACTTTATTCACCTCCTTAGAGAATGCTCTGAATCACAGCAATAATGGGGGTCCTAAAATGTGCCTCCTTTATATATACAGTGCATTCGGAAAGTATTCAGACCCCTTGACCTTTTCCACATTTTGTTACGTCTTATTCTAAAATGGAATAAATAGCTTTTTTCCCCCCATAAATCTACGCATAATACCCCATAATGACAAAGCAAAAACTGTTTTTTAAATTGTTTGGCAAATATCACATTTACATAAGTATTCAGACCGTTTACTTAGTACTTGGTGAAGCACCTTGGGCAGCGATTACAGCCTCCAGTCTTCTTGGGTATGACGCTACAAGCTTGGCACACCTCTATTTGGGGAGTTTCTCCCATTCTTCTCTGCAGATCCTCTCAATCTCTGTCAGGTTGGATGGGGAGCATCGCTGCACAGCTATTTTCAGGTCTCTCCAGAGATGTTCGATCAGGTTCAAGTCCGGTCTCTGGCTGGGCCACTAAAGGACATCCAGAGACTTGTCCCGAAGCCACTCATGTGTAGTCTTGGCTGTGTGCTTCGGGTCATTGTCATGTTGGAAGATGAACTGTTGCCCCAGTCTGAGGTCCTGAGCGCTCTGGAGCAGGTTTTCATCAAGGATCTCTCTGCACTTTCCTCCATTCATCTTTGCCTTGGTCCTGACTAGTCTCCCAGTCCCTGCCGTTGAAAAACATCCCCACAGCATGATGCTGCCACCACCATGCTTCACCATAGGGATGGTGCCAGGTTTCCTCCAGATGTGTGGCTTGGCATTCAAGCCAAAGAGTTCAATATTAGTTTCATCAGACCAGAGAATCGTGTTTCTCATGGTCTGAGAGTCGTTAGGTGCCTTTTGGCAAACTCCAAGCTGGCTGTAATGTGTATTTTACTGAGGAGTGGATTCTGTGTGGCCACTCTACCATAAAGGTCTGATTGGTGGAGTGCTGCTGAGATGGTTGTCCTTCTGGAAGGCTCTCCCATCTCCACAGAGGAACTCTAGATCTCTGTCAGTGTGACCATCGGGTTCTTGGTCACCTCCCTGTCAAAGGCCCTTCTCCCCCGATTGCTCAGACGGTGGTTCCATTAGTGGTTCCAAACCCCTTCCATTTAAGAATGATGGAGGTCACTGTGTTCTTGGGGACCTTTCCCCAGATCTGTGCCTTGACACAAACCTGTCTCGGGAGCTCTACGGTCAATTCCTTTGACGTCATGTCTTGGTTGTTGCTCTGACATGCACTGTCAACTGTGGGAACTTAAATAGACAGGTGTGTGCCTTTCCAAATCATGTCCAATCAATTGAATTTACTATAGGTGGACTCCAACCAAGTTGTAAAAACATCTCAATTATGATCAATGGAAACAGGATGCACCTGAGCTCAATTTCGAGTCTTATAAGAAAGGGTCTGTATACTTACGTAAATAAGGTATTTCTGTTTTGAATTTGTAATACATTTGCAAAATTTTCTAAAAACCTGTTTTCACTTTGTCATTATGAGGTATTGTGTAGATTGCTGAGGATAAAAAAATATATATTTTAGAATAACGCTGTAACATAACAAAATGTGCAAAATGTCAAGGGGTCTGAATACTTTCTGAAGGTACTGTATTTCAGTCCAGCAGAAACATTGCCCCTCCACGCTCCGCAGACCGTTGCCACAATGGAACGGAGATAGCCCAAATGCAACGTTAAAGGTAACAGGTTATCTTGTAAGACCCTTTTAAAGCATTTCAAAAGTAAGAACCATGTCCTGTAGACACTAACCAAAAAGGGTTCCAAAAGGGTTATTCGGCTGTCCCTACAGGAGAACCCTTTTTGGATCCAGGTATAACTCCATTTGGTTCCAGGCAGAACCCTTTTTGGATCCAGGTATAACTCCATTTGGTTCCAGGCAGAACCCTTTTTGATTCCAGGTAAACTCTTTTGGGTTTCATGTAGAACCCCCCCCCCCCCCCCCCCCCCAATAGTTTTCCATGTAAAGTAACATTGAGGCCAAGGTGTGGAACTGCAGCACCTTAGGCACATGTGTAACCGTCAAATTGGTCCCCTTATTCATGGTCCAAGGAAACAAACCTCTTCCGTAGATACATGGGCAGTGGTTGAGGGGGTGTTCGTATCTACACTGTCGGTTATGTCACTTTTAACAGAAAAAGAATCTTTCTAAAGAGCCTCTCCCATCTCATTTTTCTCAGAGTTGATCGAACAGGGCAATGTTCCAGCCATGATTAAACATTCAGTCGTACGTTATCATCCTGTAGCGCCAACTCCAGTTTCTATGCAACCTTTGCTAAGACCAAATCATGACATGTTTACAGACAGCACTCATTTCTAACCCTTGCTGCTTTGACACTCTTATTCTTTGCTCGTTCCATTGTAAGCTTCTCAAAGGGCATCCAACTTGAACACCTAGCTCTTTCAAATGATACAATGAGACAATTCTCCTTAAAGGAGGGCACTTTGAGGGTGAGAAACAAGCCGTTTCTCTCCCCATTACACGGAACCTCCAGTGTTCCCGTGCTAAACTCAGCAAAAGAAGAAACGTCCTCTCACTGTCAACTGCGTTTATTTTCAGCAAACTTAACATGTGTAAATATTTGTATTAATTATAGCAAGATTCAACAACTAAGACATGAACTGAAGAAGCTCCACAGACATGTGACTAACAGAAATGGAAAAATGTGTCCCTGAAAGAAGCGGGGGGGGCCAAAATGAAAAGTAACAGTGTGACCACCAGCTGCATTAAGTACTGCAGTACATCTCCTCCTCATGGACTGCACCAGATTTGTCAGTTCTTGCTGTGAGATGTTATCCCACTCTTCCACCAAGGCATCTGCAAGTTCCCGGACATTTCTGGGGGGGGATGGCCCTATCCCTCACCCTCCGATCCAACAGGTCCCAGACGTGCTCAATGGGATTGAGATCCAGGCTCTTCGCTGGCCATGGCAGAACACTGACATTCCTGTCTTGCAGGAAATCACTCACAGAATGAGCAGTATGGCTGGTGGCATTGTAATGCTGGAGGGTCATGTCAGGATGAGCCTGCACGAAGGGTACCACATGAGAGAGGAGGATGTCTTCCCTGTAACGCACATCGTTGAGATTGCCTGCAAAGACAACAAGCCCAGTCCAATGATGCTGTGACACACCGCCCCAGAGCATGACGGACCCTCCACCTCCAAATCGATCCCGCTCCAGAGTACAGGCCTCGGTGTAACACTCATTCCTTCGATGATAATGGGGAATCCGACCATCACCCCTGGTGAGACAAAACAGCGACTCGTCAGTGAAGAGCACTTTTTGCCAGTCCTGTCTGGTCCTGCGACGGTGGGTTTATGCCCATAGGTTATTGCCGGTGATGTCTGGTGAGGACCTGCCTTACAACAGGCCTATAGGCCCTCAGTCCAGCCTCTCTCAGTGTATTGCAGACAGCCTGATGGAGGGATTGTGCGTTCCTGGTGTAACTCAGGCAGTTGTTGTTGCCATCCTGTACCTGTCCCGTAGGTGAGATGTTCGGATGTACCGATCCTGTGCAGGTGTAGTTACACGGGCTCTGCCACTGCGAGGATGATCAGCTGTCCATCCTGTCTCCCTGTAGTGCTGTCTTAGTACAGACATTGCAATTTATTGCCTTGGCCACATCTGTAGACCTCATGCCTCCTTGCAGCATGCCTAAGGCACATTCATGCAGATGAGCAGGGACCCCGGGCATCTTTCTATTGGTAGAAAGGCCTCTTTAGTGTCCTAAGTTTTCAAAACCGTGACCTTAATTGCCTATCGTCTGTAAGCTGTTAGTGTCTTAATGACCGTTCGAAAGTTGCATGTTCATTAATTGTTCATGGTTCATTGAACAAGCATGGGAAACAGTGTTTAAACCTTTTACAATGAAGATCTGTGAAGTTATTTGGATTTTTAGGAATTATCTTTGAAAGACAGGGTCCTGAAAAAGAATTTAGCTATTCACTCTCTCCTCTCTGTGATTACCGGCGGTGGATTCTACCGTCTCAGCACTTCCAGTGGGTTTTAATGAAGTACACCAGGTCAGATTCAGAGTCAGACAGGAGCACAGAGGACACGGCCCACCACGGCTCCACTCCCACCTGTACAGCCACAGCTGGTTGGTGGATGTAGTGAGGTAGAGTAGTTGGAAAGGTTGAGGAACTGAGTGAGAAGGAGGTGCATTGTGGGTTAGAGAGAAGTGGTGTGTATGGGATCATTAGTGTGTGGCAATTTGTGTGTGTGTGTGTGTGTGTGTGTGCATATGGTATTACCTAAGCTCATTTATTTGTGTGTGTTTGCGAGTGCATGACGAACTGCAACCGTGTTTGCACATGTGCATGCGCGTGTTTATCCAGGGTTTTTGTGAGGGATCGCCTAACAGTTCTTGGTGTCTGAACACATCGCATCAAACCTCTGCGTGCCGCGGTTAATATTATCACTGTCGTCCTTATTCTCCCTCACACTTGCAATTACTACTCCAAAAGTACTTTGGTTGAACCAATAAAACGCTGAGAGGAAAGGAAAAGCAGGAAGCGGATTTACTTTGACAATGAGGCTTGTAATATTGTTTCTCTCGTACCGTGTTTTTCATGGTTTTACAAACGTATTAGTATTAAGACAAGAGAATAATTGGCTCTTCCAACTGTCCACGGATAAAAATTCAGAGAAATGAAACTACCTCCCAGCTGATCTGCTTCACAACACCACCAAGATACTTGATGAGCCACTTTAAGAAGAACATGGTTGTTACATTGGAAATGCCGGTAAAGGGACTTACAAAATATCTCAACAGTGGAGAACATGACAACAAATGGCGACAATTGTTTGTGCTTCTGCCAGCAGCTCAGGCTCTAGAGTGCACCTCTGATTACATGTTTTGTGCTTGTCGACTAGACATACAAACACATTCAGGAGGAGTTCAGGGATTTGGTGTTCTACCCATACTGCTACCTGTCCTTGGGACACCGTGTGTAGAGAAATGGGTTTGATACAACTGTACCTTATGTTCAAAGCCTGCACTGACAGCTACAGACTCTTGAGCTACAGTGTCAGTGACATTTATATACGCATGAACTACAGTGTCAGGGACATGACTGTGTAAGCAGTTGGAAACCCCATTGAGTAACATGGGAGCATTTCTACACAAGGGGACAGATGGGGCTAAGTCAGGCTTTGTGGCTCTGAGGAAGGGTTGATTTTATCACAAGATCAAAGAAGTGAAGACAGGGAGTGGAAACGGATAGGGTGCTGAGGATAACTAGATAAGATCTCTCACACACACACACACACACACGCACACATACATCTGAACACACACAGGATCAATGTAAAGGAACACAGCAGAACCTATGAAGCCCATATAAGCTTCCCCTTAAGCTCCTCGCTCGTTCTTCCTCCTTATCTCAAAGGCAGAGAAACTTAGCATGCCTGAAACAAAAGCTCACCCTCACCTCATCCATCTGATGACGTCCCCGCAACCTGCCCACCCCACTTCACCCCAACCCAGTCTGCCTCTTGCTGGGTCAATGTTATTCATTTGGTCCTCTTCGGCTTTCGCTGTGTGTCCATTTGGCCTGCATGGCTTTAGTTGCTCAGCTTATGGGCCTGTGATTAATGCCAGGGACTCAGCTCAGAGCCATTAGCTCCTTGCCTCCCATGAGGCCCTAAGAAACGGGACGAGAGATGAGGAGAGAGGGGAGAGATTCATTGGGTGCACGGCCAAGGGAGAGAGAGGCTGTAGTGCAGGGACCCACGCTAGCCTACAGTTACAGAAGGAGTGAAGAGGAGAGAGAAGTAAAGAGGAGGAGAGAGGAGGAGAGAGGAGGAGAGAGAGGGTGAGATGAGGACAGATGAGTAGAGGAGGAGAAAGGAGGACAGAGGAGGATAGAGGAAGATAGGCTGTGTCCCTTATTCTGCCGCCTAACAACCAAACAGGTTGCACAAATATATCTAATGCTACATGTACTGTCATTTGAATGCTCAAATGATACTTGTTCTTCAATTTCCATCCATCCATGCTAAGACATGTTTCCCACTCTTAATTTATAGAAGCTAATGTTCTTTGTACCACTGTCCACAAACATACAAATTAACCACTGCATTACACACAGGATACCAGACAGCCTAAAGAAAGTTTAGATATTTTTAGGTTTGTAATACAAACCAGTATCAAAACAAAAAAAATATGAAAGTTTTATCATAGCTCTAATCCTTTGATTAACCAACAAGTCCACTACACTACACTATCTCATCCTATCTCAACTAATTCAAGCAGACAAAGAGCCAATCCCGAGGACAAACAGATGCCTCTTGACTTGCAGATGCGCTCGTATGATCGTAGATGATTTCCTGTCCGTTCGGGGGCATTTCCTCTTTCTACTTACATTGTGACCTGGTGAGCGGAATCAGTAAATGAGGAGCAGAGAGGAAGGGTCCATCCCTCTAAACTGTCGGTCTAAACCAGGCAGCCTGGGTCTTATTACGCGGTGGTTATGAGCCCATTCACAGAAGCAGAGAGGCAGTTAAAGTGATTTAACAGAGCACTAGAGCAGAGTGGGGAGAGTTGTGAGAACTGTTGCTAAGACACCCACACAACAACAAGCGCAGGACAAGGGCAAAGGCTAGAGAGGACCTACATCCAGACCACAGCACCACCAGCAACATCCACACACCCACCCCAACCAATTAACCCCCCCCCCCAAACCAACCATGCCCGCACCCCATATAGGCCCCCTCAGATCAGACCTATGTCCCTCCTGCCCACCACATGCCCCCCACACCCGCAAAGAGGGCCTCAACATGAAAGTCACACAGGCCATGAGCAGGGAAACAGGCCCAACCCCCACTCTTATACTAGCCCAAGCCAGTGGCATGTACCAGATGCTCAGCAGGCTCTGCTCACACTTACTGGTCTCATGCCAAACCACACAACTAACAACATTAGACACTTTGTGGAACACAAAGCCTTCAATATCTGATCCTGGAATACAGTGCCTTGCAAAAGTATTCATCCCCCTTGGCATTTTTCCTATTTTGTTACATTACAACCTGTAATTTAAATAGATTTTTATTTGGATTTCATGTAATGGACGTACACAAAATAGTCCAAATTGGTGGAGAAAAAAAATCCAAAAATACTTATTAGAAAAATTCAAAAAAATAAAAAAGGAAAAGTGGTGAGTGTATGTGTATATGTATTCACCCACTTTGCTATGAAGCCCCTAAATAAGATCTGGTGCAACCAATTACCTTCAGAAGTCACATAATTAGTTAGATTGCACACAGGTGGACTTTGTTTAAGTGTCACATGATAAATCACATGATCTCAGTATATATACACATGTTCTGAAAGGCCCCAGAGTCTGCAACACCACTAAGCAAGGTGCACCAGCAAGCAAGCAGCAGCGTGAAGACCAAGGAGCTCTCCAAACAGGTCAGGGACAAAGTCCTGCAGATCAGGGTTGGGTTATATAAAAATATCCCAAACTTTGAACATCACACAGAGCACCATTACACTATTATAAAACAAATGAGACTGGGACGGAGGTTCCCCTTCCAGCAGGACAATGACCCTAAGTGTACTGCTAAAGCAGTAGGTTAAGGGGAAACATTTAAATGTCTTGGAATGGCCTAGTCAAAGCCCAGACATCAATCCAATTGAGAATCTGTGGTATGACTTAAAGATTGCTGTACACCAGCGGAACCCATCCAACTTGAAGGAGCTGGAGCAGTTTTGCTTTAAATAATGGGCAAAAATCCAAGTGGCTAGATCTGCCAAGTTTATAGAAAAATACCCCAAGAGACTTGCAGCTGTAATTCCTGCAAAAGGTGTCTCTAACAAAGTATTGACTTTGGGGGGGTGAATAGTTATGCACGATCCAGTTTTCTGTTTTTTTTGTGTGTTATTTCTTGTTTGTTTCACAATAAAAACATATTTTGCATATTCAAAGTGGTAGGCATGTTGTGTAAATCAAATGATACAAACCCCCCCCCTCCAAAAATTCCAGATTGTACGGCAACAAAATAGGAAAAATGCCAAGGGGGTGAATACTTTCACAAGCCACTGTACCCAAGGCCTGAGGTCATCTCCCTTTGGCCTATAGAGCAGGAACCTGGACTTCACCAAAGAAATCTGAAATATAGACGTTGTCATCCTACAAAAAACATGGTATAGAGGAGATGGACCCACTGGTTGCCCTCTAGGTTAGAGAGAGCTGGTAGTCCCATCCACCAAACTACCTGGTGTGCACAGTGATGTAAAGTACAGAAGTAAAAATACTTTAAAGTACTACTTACTACTTACTCATATTTTTGTGAAGACATACTTAACCTTTGAAGCCATACATAACATTTAACATTTTTACTACTTTTACTTTAACTTCGCTACATTCCAAAAGAAAATAATGTGATTTTACCGCATTTTTACTCATTACATTTTGACAGAAAAATTGACAAATTGACACACTTATCAAGAAAACTTCCCAGGTCATCCTATTTCGGACTCACTAAACACAAATGCTTTGTTTTTAAATTAATGTCTGAGTGTTTGAGTGTGCCCCTGGCTTTCTGTATATGAAAAATAAATTCAAAGAAGTGTTCCATCATAATTTAAGGAATTTTTATTTATTTATACTTTTACTTTTGATACTTAAGTATATTTGAGCAAATCCATTTCATTTTAATACTTAAGTATATGTAAAACCAAATACGTTTAGACTTTTACTCAAGTAGTATTTTACTGGGTGACTTCCATTTTCACTTGAGTTGTTTTCTATGAAGGTATCTTTACTTTTACTCAAGTATGGCAATTGAGCACTTTTTCCACCACTAGGTGTGAAACAGGGAAGGGACTCAGCGGGTATGCTAATTTGGTATAGAGTAGACCAAACTCACTCTATTAAATTAATCAAACCAGGAACATTTTACATTTTACATTTGGCTATAAATTTAAAAGTAAATTATCTCAACAGAAAAAAAAAATCCCCTGTGTGCTACATATATCCCCCCACTAGAATCCCCATACTTTAATGAATACAGCTTCTCCATCCTGGAGGGGGAAATTAGTCATTTCCAGGCCCTGGACATGTACTAGTCTGTGGTGACCTTAATGCCAGAACTGGACAAGAACCTGACACCCTCAGCACACTGGGGGACAAACACCTACCTGGAGGTGACAGCATTCCCTCGCCCATATGACCCCCTTGGCACAACTACGACAACATAGCAAACAAAAATGGGTCAGAACTCCTGCAACTCTATCGCATGCTGGGTATGTACATAGTCAATGGCAGGCTTCGAGAGGACTCCTATGGTAGGTACACCTATAGCTCATCTCTTGGCAGTAGTGCTGTGGACTACGTTATTACTGAATTCGACCCAGAGTCTCTCAGAGCGTTCACAGTTAGTCCACTGACACCCCTATCAGATCACAGCAAATTCACAGTCAGCCCACTGACACCCCTATCATGTCACAGCAAATTCACAGTCAGCCCACTGACACCCCTATCATGTCACAGCAAATTCACAGTCAGCCCACTGACACCCCTATCAGGTCACAGCAAATTCACAGTCAGCCCACTGACACCCCTATCAGGTCACAGCAAATTCACAGTCAGCCCACTGACACCCCTATCATGTCATTGCAAATTCACAGTCTACTTGAACATTAATACTCAATCATGAGGCATCAAATACAAATGAACGGAATAATTTTAAGAAATACTACAGATGGAATGTAAGTAGTGTGGAAACCTGTGAAAAAACAGCAGGCAACAACAAATTCAATCCCTTTTAGACAACTTCCTGGACAAAATGTTTCACTGTAATATTGAAGGTGTAAACTTGGCAGTAGAAAACCTAAACAGTATATTTGATCTCTCAGCTTCCTTATCAAATAAAAAAATGTCAAAGAAAAAACCTAAGAAGATTCACAACAATGACAAATGGTTTCATGAAGAATACAAAAACCTAAGAAAGAAATTTAGAAACCTATCCAACCAAAAATATAGAGACGCAGAAAACCTGAGCCTACGCTTTCGCTATGGTGAATCACTAAAACAATACAGAAATACAGCACGGAAGAAGAAGGAACAGCAAGTCAGAAATCATCTCAATATAATTGAAGATTCCATAGTCTCTAACCACTTCTGGGAACATTGTTAAACACTAAACAAACAACAACTCAAAGAGTTATCTGTCCAAAACTGAGATGTATGGATATACCACTTCTCCAATCTTTTTGGCCATATAACAAAGGACAAACAGGGAAAACATATGCATGATCAAATAAAAATCTTAGAATCAAATATTAAAGACTTCCAGAACCCACTGGATTCAACACATTGAATAAACTACAGGACAAAATCCAAACCCTCAGTCACGCCCTGACCTTAGAGAGCCTTTTTATGTCTCTATTTGGTTTGGTCAGGGTGTGATTTGGGTGGGCATTCTATGTGTTGTATTTCTTTGTGTTTGGCCGAGTGTGGTTCCCAATCAGAGGCAGCTGTCTATCGTTGTCTCTGATTGGGAATCATACTTAGGTAGCCTTTTTTCCCACCTATGTTGTGGGATTTTGTCCTTGTATTGTTGCTGCTGAGCCCTACAAGGCTGTACATGTAATTGGTTCTCTCGTTCTTCTGGTTATTCATTAAAGAATATGATTCACCTACCCCACGCTGCATCTTGGTCTAATTCCACCAACGACGATCATCACACCCTCCAACCCAAAAAGGCCTGTCGTGTTGATGAAATAATGAAATAATACAATTTACAGACCACAAATTCCAATTGGCTATACTTAAACTCTTTAAAATCATCCCTAGCTCTGGCATCTTCCCCAATATTTGGAACCAAGGACTGATCAACCAAGGACTGATCACCTCAAACCACAAAAGTGGAGACAAATTTGACCGCATTAACTACCGTGGGATATGCGTCAACAGCAACCTTGGGAAAATACATTGCATTATCATTAACAGCAGACTCGCACATTTCCTCAGTGAAAACAATCTACTGAGCAAATGTCAAATTGGCTTTTTACCAAATTACCTGTTGACAGACCACGTATTCACCCTGCACACCCTAATTGACAAAGTAACAAAAAAAGGCAGTCTTCTCATGCTTTGTTGATTTCAAAAAAGCTTTGACACAATTTGGCAAGTGGGTGAGACAGGGATGCAGCTTAAGCCCCCTCCCTCTTCAAAATATATATCAACGAATTGGCGAGGGCACTAGATCAGTCTGTAGCACCCGGCCTCACCCTAATAGAATCTGAAGTCAAATGTCTACTGTTTTCTGATGATTTGGTGTTTCTCTTCCCAACCAAGGAGGGCCTACAGCAGCACAGATTCTGGCAGACATGGGCCCTGACAGTAAATCTAAATGATACAAAAATGATAGTGTTCCAAAAAAGGTCCAGTTGCCAGGACTACAAATACAAATGATATCTAGGCACCGTTGCATTAGAGTACACAAAATACTATACATACCTCGGACTAAACATCAGCTCCACATCTAACTTCCACAAAGCTGTGAACGATCTGAGAGACAAGCAAGAAGGGCCTGCTATGCCATCACAAGGAACATAAAATGTGACATCCCAATTAGGATCTGGCTAAAAATACTTACAGAGAGATGAACTTGTAAAAGAGTCCCCTAAGCAAGCTGGTCCTGGGGCTCTGTTCACAAACACAAACAGACCCCACAGAGCCCCAGGACAGCAACACAATTAGACCCAACCAAATCATGAGAAACCAAATTATAATTACTTGACACATTGGAAATAATTAACAAAAAAACTGAGCAAACTAGAATGCTATTTGGCCTTAAACAGAGAGTACACAGTGTCAGAATACCTGACCACTGGGACTGACCCAAAATGAAGGAAAGCTTTGACTATGTACAGACTCAGTGAGCATTGGTATTGAGAAAGGTGGCCGTAGGCAGACATGGCTCTCAAGAGAAGACACAAAATGAGGTGGAAACTGAGCTGCACTTCCTAACCTCCTAACAAATGTATGACCATATTAGAGACACGTATTTCCCTCAGATTACACAGACCCACAAAGAAACTCCCATATCTATTGGGTGAAATACCACAGTGTGCCTTCACAGCATTGCTCTTGTTGTATCAAACATATTGATACAACAGTAGCTAAGATGGGGAGAAGTCTGTCCACAATATAGAGCTTCTCTGCCTTCTTAACAACACTATCAACAAGGCAGGTCTTACAGGCCCTGGTTTTGTCGCACCTGAACTACTGTTCACTCATGTGGTCAGGTGCCACAAAGAGGGACTTGGGAAAATTGCAGTTGGCTCAGAACAGGGCAGCACGGTTGGCCATTAAAAGTACACAGAGAGCTAACATTAATGACATGCATGTCAATCTCTCATGGCTCAAAGTGGAAGAGAGATTGACCTCCTCATTACTTGTTTTTGTAAGAGGTGTTGATAAGCTGAAGGTACCGAGCTGTCTGTTTAAACTACTAGCACACAGCTCGGACACCCATGCATACCCCACGAGACATGCCACCAGAGGTCTCTTCACAGTCCCCGAGTCACAAAATAATACATAGAGCCATGACTATATGGAACTCTATTCTACATCAGGTAACTGATGCAAGCAGTAGAATCAGATTTAAAAACAGGTAAAAATACACCTTATGGAACAGCAGGGACTGTGAAGCAACACAAACATAGTCACAGACACATGGTGCGGCAGGTAGCCCAGTGGTTAGAGTGTAGGGGAGGCAGGTAGCCTAGTGGTTAGAGTGTAGGGGTGGCAGGTAGCCTAGTGGTTAGAGCGTTGGGCCAGTAACCAAAAGGTTGCTGGATTGAATCCCCGAGCTGACAAGGTGAAAATCTGTCATTCTGGCCCTGAACAAGGCAGTTAACCCACTGTTCCCAGATTGGCCATCATTGTAAACAAGAATTTGTTCTTAACAGACTTGCCTAGTTAAATAAATAACACGTAGATATGGATTTTGCGTTGTAGAGGAGTATGGGCCTGAAGGAACACACTTAGTGTGTTGTGAATTCTGAAATGAATATATTGCAATGTTTTAAAAATGGTATAACTGCCTTAATTCTGCCGGACCACAGGATGCATTTAGATTTCTACGGAGGGGGTGGAATGAGCAGAGCTGAAGGGAATAACAATCTATTTATTTTCCTCATTTGTGCAACAGATCTCATTTTATGTGGGCTTTAAAAAACCAAAACAAAAGAGAGGAGCCTAGCAGCACACGACGTGGATCATCAGGCCTTGAAATAACAAGTTAATGCATGACAGCTCATCTCGCCATTCAAGCCTTGGTGAATCATTTAGATGAAGTAGAGCAGACTGCACAGGGAAAGAATGACAGACGCACATCCATGGCATAAAAAAAAGAAAGAGAAGACAATATTTAATGGTCTATCATGTCAAGGCGTCCAAGTGTATGTGTGTGTACGTGCATGCCGGAGTGTCAAGCAGCTGAACATTGTGTTCAGTGTATGGACATCATAGCCACTTCCACGTGGAAGGACTCTCGCTAGTTAAAAGCGTTCTATATCACACCTCCACATCTTATAGACAAAACAAGCACATACTACATATTTGATCAGACTTCATTAAAACACCACTACTTCCAAACCATCGTCTCTCTGATCAGTAGATGTTTAACGGGCGACCAGTGATAATTGGCTCAGTATGCATCTAACTTCCTGTGGGCTCCGCTGACATCAGTACAGAGGGGAGTGACAGCTTTCTCTTTCCTCTGACCTTTCACCAAAACTTTCTAGCCTATGACTCTGCAGTTTCAAGAGGTTCATTACTTCCTGCTTTCGCAAATGAGTGCTAGGCTGAAACCCCTCATTTAACTTCACAGACAAAATGTCAAGGCGGTACGGACCTACACATGCATGCCAACTAAGCCGTGGGCTGACTTGGATGTCTGCGTGCGGGGATTAATCATTCAGTGTCCTCCGGTATCGTTTTGGGTTTGTGACAGAAGTGCAAAAGTCAAAAGTAGTCGCGAACACCCAGTACGATTGATGAGACTTACCTCACATGACCATTTGAGAGTGTTATAATGTGGCATTAGAATGTGAGTTGACTGACACAAAGATTACTATACTTGCCTTCCTGGTGAATGCCTATGTGTGTAGAAAGACTAGGTAATTTAGCTTTGCTGGACACCATGCAGAAAGGTCCTCCACACAATGGCAGCACTTACATGACTGCTTTTCACAATTGAAAAAAGTAACAGGGCCGAAACTCAAGTCGTATTCAACGTCGGCGTTCTGACTAGGAAACCTGAGGACGGAAGTGGGTGGTATCCAGTCGACAACAAAGGGAACAACGACCAGTGCCTTCAGAAAGTATTCACATCTCTTGACTCATTCCACATTTTGTGGTGGATCTGAAAATACGTATCTCACCCATCTACACACAAGACCCCATGATGACGAAGTGAGAAGATGTTTGAAGACATTTTAGCAGATGTACTGAAAATGAAATACAGACATATCTCATTTACATAAGCAGTCAAACCCTTGAGTCAACAATTTGATGAAGCACCTTTGGCATTGATTACAGCTGTGAGTCTTTCTGGGAAGTCTCTAAGCGCTTTCCACACCTGGATTGTGCAACATTTTCCCATTATTCTTCTCAAAATTCATCAAGCTCTGTCAAATTGGTTGTTGATCATGGCTAGACAACCAGTTTCAGTTCTTGCCATATATTTTCAAGTAGATATAAGTCAAAACTGTAACTTGGCCACTCAGGAACATTCACTGTCTTGGTAAGCAACTCCAATTTAGATTTGGCTGTCACGTTCTGACCTTTATTTCCTTTGTTTTGTATTTATTTAGTATGGTCAGGGCGTGAGTTGGGTGGGCAGTCTATGTTTGTTTTTCTATGATTTGGGTATTTCTATGTTTCGGCCTAGTATGGTTCTCAATCAGAGGCAGGTGTCATTAGTTGTCTCTGATTGATAATCATACTTAGGTAGCCTGGGTGTCACTGTGTGTTTGTGGGTGATTGTTCCTGTCTCTGTGTTTTGCACCAGATAGGGCTGTTTAGGGTTTCACACGTTTCTTGTTTTTTTGTAATCAGTTGTTCATGTTTACATATTAAAAGAACCATGGACACTTACCACGCCGCATATTGGTCCTCTGATCCTTTTCGCCTCTCCTCTTCGGAAGAAGAGGAGGAAATCCTTGACATTGGCCTTGTGTTTTAGATTATTGTCCTGATAAAGGTGTCTGGTTGAAAGCAGACTAAACCAGGTTTTCCTCTAGGATTTTGCCTGTGATTAGCTCCATTCCATTTATTTTTATCCTAAAAAAACTCCCCAGTCCTGAACAATTACAAGCATACCCATAATATGATGTAGCCAGCACTATGCTTGAAAATATGAAGAGTGGTACTCAGTAATGTGCTGTATTGGATTTGCCTCAAACAAAACATGTTTTATTCAGGACACAAATGTACTTAATTGCGTTGCTACATTCTTTGAAGTATTACTTTAGTGCCTTGATGCAAACAGGATGTATGTTTTGGAATATTTTTATTCTGTACAGGCTTCCTTTTCACTTTGTCATTTAGGTCAGAATTGTGGAGTAACTACAATGTTGTTTATCCATCCTCAGTTACAGCCATTGAACTCTATAACTGTTTTAAAGTCTCCATTGGCCTCATGGTGAAATCCCTGTGCGGTTTCCTTCCTCTCCTGCAACTGAGTTAGGAAGGACGCCTGTGTCTTTCTTTTGGGCTCCTGAGTGGTGCAGCTGTCTAAAGCACTGCATCTCTGTGCCTGAGGCATCACTACAGACCCTGGTTAGATCCCGGGCTGTATCACAACTGGCCGTGATCGGGAGTCCCATAGGCCGGCGCACAATTGGTACACTGCCGTCCGGGTTCGGGGAGGGTTTGGCCGGGGTAGGCCAAACTGCTATCCCCGGCCCGCTAGCTTCCTGAACGCCGTGTCTCCCGCTCAGCTAGCGTAGTAACGACACCGAACGGCTCCCTGTTTCATCTATTGCTGCTCATTGGACCCTATGATCACTCGGCTACACAGCTGATGCTTGTCATTTACAAAATAGCCTCCAACACTCTACTCAGCAAATTGGATGCAGTCTATCACAGTGCCATCCGTTTTGTCACCAAAGCCCCATATACTACCCACCACTGCAACCTGTATGCTCTCATTGGCTGGTCCTCGCTACATATTCGTCAC
The DNA here is from genome assembly GCF_002021735.2 of Oncorhynchus kisutch. Lineage (NCBI taxonomy): Eukaryota > Metazoa > Chordata > Actinopteri > Salmoniformes > Salmonidae > Oncorhynchus > Oncorhynchus kisutch. The sequence goes on from NC_034182.2 coordinate 33,887,130, forward strand.
CAAACCCACTGGCTCCAGCTCTATAAGTCTTTGCTTGGTAAAGCTCCACCTTATCTCAGCTCACTGGTCACCTTAGCAACACCCACCCATAGCTCGCAGTCCAGCAGGTATATTTCACTGATCATCCCCAAAGCCAACACTTCCTTTGGCAGCCTTTCCTTCCAGTTCTCTAATGCCAATGACTGGAACGAATTGCAAAAATCACTGAATCTGGAGACTTATATCTCCCTCACTAACTTTAAGCATCAGCTGTCAGAGCAGCTTACCGATTGATGCAGCTGTACACAGCCCATCTATAAATAGCCTATCCTGCCGACTACCTACCACATCCCCATATTTAAAAAAAAAAAATCTGCTATTTGCACACCTGTATTTCTACTTGCACATCCTCATCTGCACATCTATTACTTCGCCACTATGGCCTATTTATTGCCTTACCTCCTTACTTCATTTGCACAGACTGTATACAGAAGTTTCTATTGTGTTATTGACTGTACGTTTGTTTATGTGTAACTCTGTTCGGTCGCAGTTGTAATTGAGATCTTGTTCTCAACTGGCCTACCTGGTTAAATAAAGGTGAAATAATTAAAAATAATTAAATACAATAAAATTGTAAAATAAAAAATGTGTTCTTAACTTACTTGCCTAGTTAAATAAAGGTTAAATAAAATAAAATATAAATATTTGTAGTGACTGGGTGTGTTGATACACCATCTAACGTGTAATTCATAATTTCACAATGCTCAAAGGGATATTGAAATCCTGCTCTTTGCGAGGCACTGGAAAACCTCCCTGGTCTTTGTGGTTGAATCTGTGTTCAACCACAAAGACATTTCAGATTTTCATTTTTTATTCATTTGTACATGTTTCGAAAAACATTATTCCAATTTGACATTATGGGCTATTGTGCATAGAACAGTGACCAACAAATCTCAATGTAATCCATTGTAAATTCAGGCTGTAACACAACAAAAAGTGGAAAAGTCAAGGGGTGTGAATACTTTTTGAACTGTATGTATGCCTGTGGGTTTGTATTGAATCGAAATGCAGACATTGAACACTAAAGATCATTGTCTTGCAGTGAAGGCCTTGTCAGTGAAAACCAGTCACAAACACACAGGATATCACAGTATTGGTCACTTCCATTTGAATTTGAAATTCCAATTCAATTCTTGAATTCACCATAATGTGAATTGATTTTGAATTAAATTCGAATTTCAACAATCTTCAAGTAATGGAAATTGGAATTGACATTATGCTTTGGACTGTTACTTTGGGCTGCATTCAGTTTTGCCCCTCTCTCTCTGCCCCCCCCCCCCCCCCCCCCCCACTTTCTCTCTCTGCGTCTCCCTTTCTGCCCCCCCACCTCTCTCTCTCTCTTTGCCTCTCTCTTTCTGACCCCCACCTCTCTCTCTGCCCCTCTCTATCCGCCTCTCTCTAGCCTTAATCTGGGCTGCAAGCGTTTAAAATCACAGTTCCTTGCAGCCAAGAGTGAGACAGAAAATGGAGAGAGACAGAGAGAGAGAGAGAGAGAGACAGAGAGAGAGAGAGAGAGAGAGACAGAGAGAGAGAGAGACAGAAGAGAGAGAAGAGAAGAGAGAGGAGAGAGAGACAGAAGAGAGAGGGAGACAGAAGAGAGACATGATAGAAAGACAGAGAGAGAGAGAGAGACAGAAGAGAAAGACAGCGAGAGAGAGACAGAAGAGAGAGAGACAGAAGAGAAAGACAGAGAGAGAGAGACAGAAGAGAGAAAGACAGAAGAGAAAGACAGAGAGAGAGAGACAGAAGAGAGAAAGACACAGAGAGAGAGACAGAATAGAAAGACAGAGAGAGAGACAGAAGAGAGAGAGAGACAGAAGAGAAAGACAGAGAAAGACAGAGAGAGACAGAGAGAGAAATACAGAGAGAGAGAGAGAGACAGAAGAGAAAGACAGAGAGAGAGAGACAGAAGAGAGAAAGACAGAAGAGAAAGACAGAGAGAGAGAGACAGAAGAGAAAGACAGAAGAGAGAGAGACAGAAGAGAAAGACACAGAGAGAGAGAGAGACAGAAGAGAGAGACAGAAGAGAGAGACAGAAGAGAGAGACAGAGAGAGAGAGACAGAAGAGAGAGAGGCAGAAGAGAAAGACAGAGAGAGAGAGACAGAAGAGCGAGAGACAGAAGAGAGTGAGAGAAGAAAGAGATGGAAAGCTAGAGAAAAGGTGCGCAAGTAAAGGAGTGTGCGAAAAGAAAGAAGATGATGTCGGGAATTGTAGACAGCAAGACATTGGCTTCACTTCTTCTTCCTTGCAAACATTATGGCTCAATCAATGCTGAGTTCTTATTGTGTTTCTTAGAATTAAAAAGAAACAGCAAAACATCTGACTAAAATGCCAATATCGGTAATCTATAGGTCCCTGCTGAATTGCCCATGGTCAATTCTACCCGGCTTAAAAGGGTTAATAGAAAGCACAGCCTGTCTGTGCACAAAGACAAGTTGTACTATAAACAAACTGCCTACTGTGAAACCCTCGCCTTCTGATATTCAGACAAGCCAATAAACACACACTTTGACTGATTGTAAGGGCCTCTGCAATCACATTACTGCTCCCACGCCCCATGTCGACTGGCAGTGGTTCAGTGCTAGTTTGCAGTTAGCGTTCCCGCGCACGCTAAATGGCAGATGTGTGGGGAGGAGCGTAGACTAGTCGATGCTAGCCGCTAAATGTCTTGGCTAATGAAGGAGGTTCCTGTGTGTAGGGTCAAGGCTGTGTACTGGCCAGCTGCCCACGGATCAGGGCCTTACTGGGAGGTACAGTTGGGGATTGTGGGAATGTCTGTCACTATAGGGGGCGGTTAAGCGATGCAGCTGGCCTAGCGCTAAGCGCCACAGTTGCCTACATCAGGAATTGACTACCTGCACAACATGGGGCCTCCTTCCATATGAAATCCTACAGATCCAAGATGAAGACGTCCGGAGAGGGAGTTTCTGAACAGCTGGGGACTGAGATTAGCTTAAGCTCTGTGTCGATACTATAGGTCTCTCTGTGCTTTGACATTTTCAAATCTGATCTCCGTATTGAAGAGGATAGGGTTTAACCACATGAGAAAGCCTCTGAGGCTTGGACTCCTCCCAGTAGGCATACCACATGATTCCCACCCCTACCAGTTCTGAAGGTAAAGAAAATCCATAGCTTTCCTTCAGGGAAATGTAAACAGAAAGGGATCTGGAGCAGCGGGTTCTATCAAAATGCATTCTATAGGTCATTGCAAGGATATATTACCGACTCTGCCTCGCAGCTTACTGGGTTTACCTTAGTTGTATCACATGTAACTTTTTCGATTTTTCTGAAATGCTATGTTTTGTGGTTTCACATTGAAAACCAAGCAAGATACAGAACGTACTGTATTAAATGATGACTTCTTTACCAGCACTGTGCAGCTAGCAGCGATACAGCAAATAGTTAACCCATTGTCAACAGCTGTGTGAGGTACTACAAAAGGCCTGACGCCACAGTATAAGGACAATAATTGAAAATAATAGCTAGACGATTATATCTAAAGGGGTTAGAGTGTAGAGAACGGAATGAGAACAAACCCAGAGGAAATGCCATCAGGACTTGGTTATGGTGGGCTGGATATGTGAACGGATGCTAAGGAATTCATTATGCAGTTTTTGGCCACAGTGGGAAAACAGCAGATAGCAAACAGTGCCGCTAAGACCATATGAGGACAACGACACAACGGCGAAAGCTCTTTAGAAGCTGTGTGCTTGTGCAAATATGCTCATGCTAACAAACACACAAGGACACACACACAAACACAGACAGGTGCATATTCACACACTAACACACATGCACACCTACAAACACACACCCCTAATCATACATAACACTATGGCTTGCGACACATACAGTGCAGTACACACAGCAGAGAACCACAGCTCTCCCCAGCAGGTTATACCCTCTCTTCCCCGGAATGGGTTGGGGTTTAGGGAGGATCCAGACCTGGCCGCCCAGTCTCTGCCCTGGGGCGGGTGAATCTAGCCTGCAGCCAGGCACAACCATGGCCCTGGCAGCCAGGGACAGACACCTGACAGATAAAAATGCCCACGTCCAGCTATTCATTATTTAAAGGCCTGGGAGAGATAGCGGGGAGAGGCACACTGCCTCAGCACAAAAGGGAGCAAGCGAAACACTGTCAATAAAAAAACAACAGCACTCGTCCTAATGTAGGAGGGAGAAAGGGATGGTGGAAGGGAGGGTGGGAGGAAAGGAGAGAGTCCCACAGGACAGGAAATGGAGACAGCTAAGCTATCAGTTCTGTGAGTAACTACAGCAGGGTGGAGGGGTTGAGAGGTTGAGCGGTGTTCTTTGGGTTTGAGGTGCTGACGGAAATGGATGAATGGGGATCTCCATTATAGGGAGAGCTATTGGAGATGGCTCTGGGACAGCAGTCAACGCTATGAGGTCCACTAGTTTGGTCTGAATGAATGGTGGTCGGGGAGGAAAGGCATAAGGTGCTGGGGTGCAGTACAACACTATGGTACATTGACATCCACATCGAGGAGTGTAACGGGGTTCCAACTCCAAACCTTCACACCAGAGCATAATTCATTTTTACGGCTGTCCTAGTTCAGTCAGACTTATTTCTCCGGGGGCTAGCCCCTGCTAGGCAGGGCGGAGAATCCATTAGGTACTCCAAGAATAATTCCGGAAGAAGAACTAACACTTAAACATCTCTTTTCCACATACAAGCCCCCCAAGTACACTGCAATCTACACCTCAATCGCCGAAGAACATCCTTCAGCAGCCCACCCCCTTTCCTTTTCCTGTTCCTCTCTAGGTTTCTTCTAGCTCTGACCTCTAGTCCACCACTTTATCCTTTCACCCTGTCTTCCACTTAGCTTCTCCTGATCTCTTTGTGTTCTGTTGATAAAGCAGCGTGAGGTAAAGGTGGTAGCTTGGACGGGCTTTGAAGGCGGCAACCCCAGCCTGTCTGAGGGGATTAGCAGAGAGCGAGATTGAGGTGTGCCCAGCGAGTCATAATACAGGCCTTGTGATTTGTATATGTGTATATTAATGACAAGGAGACAATGGTAAGGTTGAATGTGTGCCCGCTCAACAGCCATGTGATTGCTTAATACAGTCTGGGATACTGCTTATTTCACCCTCAAAGTATGTTTTATGGTAAGAAACAAAAAAAAAGCTAATATTGGAATGAAATGTTGGATTTCCAATGGGATTAGAGGAGGGCAGAGACCTCAGTTGATTTTTACTGTACCATTGACACGGCAGAAAAGCCTGATAAATTCATTGTTTCTTTATTAATGTTAAAAACCCATTCCTTTCCTACATATAGTGTAAGTCCATAAAAACACCTACTAGGAACCAGACTATACCAAACAGACAAACGGGCTGCTAGGCCACACTCCTCAGTATTAAGTTATTTGTTCCAGAGGTCATGTGAAAGACAATGATTCGTGCGAGAATAGGAGAATAGGAGCCCACCCCTAGGCCTCACCTCACAGCAACCAGAGAAGAAGAGCAAAAGATTAAAGGCAGGTTCAGTAGCCAGGCGACGATAACGACAAGACAAGCACAGTGTTTTCCACTAGCGCCGGCTGTCGGCGGTACAGACGATTACAGAGTCCTTTTCAGCCAGGTACTTTTTCCACTTAATTTAACTAGGCTACTTTTCAATTCGCTAGTCAGAAAAAAAGTCTGCCGCAACCTCTCCCCTGCATTCAAAAGAAAAGAATAGGGCCAAGTGGAATTCGACTCGATATGCATCTTCTTCTGGGTGTGTGTGTTGTATGTGCCGTGGTTGCAGTTGAATTTCTACATGGAGGGAGAAGGCATGAATTTGCACATCCCATATAATGTGGTAACAATGAGTCTAATTCCACTTTGCCTATTATTTTCTTTGGAATGCAGCGTCTGACATTAACGAGGGCCCGTCGGGGTTGGTAAAAACACGTGTTCGGCCAGCGGATCTCTTCAGTCCCGACAGGGCCAGTAACTTTTCAGCACATTTTTGCATTCCCGTCCTCCTCTGTCACAGTCTACCACTAAAAACCATTGAAGACTGCACGCGTAAATGTCATGCTATTTGTATTTGAGCAATATGAGTGGTCATTCATTCAAGCACCACCATGCTCCCGTGAGTCACAACTTCTCGAGCAGTACATGAGTTGATGGCGTCACACAGCACACGCTATCTGACCACAGCAAAAATAAGAGCCCATCAATCTACTCGCTGAGTTTATTTATTTTAGGGAAAGTGATTTACAAAAGTAAACCTTCAATAGTGAAAATACTAGCAATATGCTGGCTACTGTTGATAGTATGCAAAGAAAATATACAAAAAGACACCTAGCATTGGTCTTGGCTAGCCTACTGTAGCCATGTCCATGATCTCTTTCGGAACATTTGTCTTAAAGGGGCAACGTCCTATTTTCAAATCATCTCAAAATGGCGTACTTTGGAAACAAAATGACAATGCAGTTCTAAAGAATAGAGTAATGACATGAATTGCAAAATTGTATTACACAGCTTTTGAATACATATAATAACCAAATGTAGCTTATAACAGCTGAATATAGAGAAAAGTCATGCCAAACTATAGGCCCTGCATGACCCTAATGCATTTAAGAACTACAATGTCCAGGCCAGTAGAAATTCTGTTCTGGTGGCTTGGATTTTTGGCCAACTGTCCCAACTCGGCCAGTGAGGACCCTGTGCTTTGATTGACGAGCAGCAAGCCTGACTAGTTTATAAAAGGTGTTGAACTGACTGAATAAAGTCGATCTCATATAGCCATCCCATCCATAAATCATACAACGTAGTTATATGTCCATGGTATCTCATCCGGACAAGTAAACTAAAGATCCCTTTTGTGTTTTCGACATAAAGTCCATAAGGACTTGCCAGACAGTGACGTTAAAGTGAGTGATTCGTCAGTTTCCTACCAAATCGCATCGGTAAGAGAGCTATTTATTTGACTCGCCGATTTTGCATACTTGTAGGGTTTTGGCAATTATCTGCAGATAAATGATGAAATCATTCGATGAAGTTAATCCTCTTCACCGCAGGAAGGATGAAGATAATCCTCCTCACAGCAGGAACAATATGTAGGCTAGTGGAGAGATTGCCTCACTCTGGTCCAAAATATGATAAAAGAAAACAGATTGTTTTAATAGCTAATGATATTTATATGGTATTTTGAAAGATACTGATCTAGGTCTAGTGATTTAATCAAAGTGTTGACAATGGACTCGTCAACTGCTGTTTTCTGTGAAGCAAAGCCCATGATTAACACCTGCTTCATACTTCAATCATAACTGTAGTGGAGATGAGCTGAGAAAATGCCTATTTAAAGGAAGCTTGAAGCCCATGGAAGTCAGCAGGACACTTTAAAGGAAGCTTGAAGCCCATGGAAGTCAGCAGGACACTTTAAAAGAAGCTTGAAGCCCATGGAAGTCAGCAGGACACTTTAAAGGAAGCTTGAAGCCCATGGAAGTCAGCAGGACACTTTAAAGGAAGCTTGAAGCCCATGGAAGTCAGCAGGACACTTTAAAGGAAGCTTGAAGCCCATGGAAGTCAGCAGGACACTTTAAAGGAAGCTTGAAGCCCATTGAAGTCAGCAGGACACTTTAAAGGAAGCTTGAAGCCCATGGAAGTCAGCAGGACACTTTAAAGGAAGCTTGAATCCCATGGAAGTCAGCAGGACACTTTAAAGGCCCTGTGGAATTAGAATTCATTTTTCCTGCATTTTATGTCATATTGAAACTAACACTGTAAAAGTGTGATTTTTTTATCAGTGTTATTTCCTGATAGTTGCTGGGATAGTTGCAATCTAGCAATAGAATGTACCAGAGGCCACCGAAATAGAGAAATCTTACAACCCCCCCAGCCCATCGACTTTTTCTGTTTGGCTGGCTACTCCGTGTGCCTGTGGAAAACACTGGAAGCACTAATGATGCAGGCATTAACACCAAAGACAGGGAGAGACAGAAGAAAGCGATGGAGTGAAGAAGAGAGAATTATAAAATGAGAGGGGGAAAGAAAGAGAGGGCCTCCTGTGATGTACAGATTCACTCTGTTCCGCGGTCAAAGCGTACACATTAATTATGAGAGCAAAGCCTGAGCCTCTTTTATTCATGGGACACTGGGTTATTTCTGTCTCTCTCATGTCTCCGCCAAGGACACAAGGCATCAGGATGAGTGTAAGTGAGGAGAGGAGAAGAGAGGAGGCCCAGTCCAAAGTGTATTGACGAATGGATGAATAGACACAACACAGACATGCTAACCCCTGCGTATTCAGATTTACATTTCCTGTGATATAGTACATTTGAAGCCAGGTCGAGTTGACCATGTTTGGCCGGGGCCTTGCTACCCCATCCCCCAAAAAACTAGCAGCAGCCCAGTTTTTGTTTGCAATAATCACACGGCCAGTAGAGTGGTTAGGGAGAGAGCAACAAGACAGTAAAATACTAATTTAACCAGGACAGTGGCGGGGCGGCAGGGTAGCCTAGTGGTTAGAGTGGTGGACTGGCAACCGGAAGGTTGCAAGTTCAAACCCCTGAGCTGACAAGGTACAAATCTGTCGTTCTGCCCCTGAACAGGCAGTTCACCCACTGTTCCTAGGCCGTCATTGAAAATAAGAATTTGTTCTTAATTAATTGACTTTCCTAGTTAAATAAAGGTTAAAAACAACAGTGAGAGAAGGAGAAAAAGCCAGGGCTAGAGAAGACATCGTTTTGGCCCAGTTATCCCTCTCGCATCCCTTCTTCCTCTCTTGTGTGACTCACAAAGTTCAGTTAATTACTATAGCTCCTGCCTTGGACCAATCAGTTGGGGACAACTAACTATATAGGTTTCCCCTTTTATATGTAGAATAATATTCGGGGTAGAGAATCCACGATTTGGTATGACTCAACTTGGCAACAAATAAAAGGACCAAATGCATTTCAGGTAAGCTAGCTCAACGTCCAGGAATGTTTCATGTGTGTTTTGACCTGTCCTCAAATGAATATAAACTCAGCAAAAAAAGAAGCATCCCTTTTTCAGAACCTTGTCTTTCAAAGATAATTTGTAAAAATCGAAATAACTTCACCGATCTTCATTGTAAAGGGTTTAAACACTGTTCCCATGCTTATTCAATAAACCATAAACAATTAATGAAGATGCACCTGTGGAACGGTCGCTAAGACACTAACAGCTTACAATTTTTATTTACATTTCTGGCCAAGATAAAGCAAAGCAGTGCGACACAAACAACAACACAGAGTTACACATGGAATAAACAAACGTACAGTCAATAACACAGTAGAAAAAAATACTATATACAGTGTGTGTAAATGGCGTGAGGAGGTAAGGCAATACATAGTAGCGAAGAAAGGACAATTTAGCAAATTAACACTAGAGTGATAGATGAGCAGATGATGATTTGCAAGTAGAAATGCTGGTGTGCAAAAGAGAAAAAAAGTACAGAAAAACAATATATGGGCTATTTACAGATGGGCTTTGTATGGCTGCAGCGATCGGTTAGCTTCTCAGATAGCTGATGTTTAAAGTTAGTGAGGGAGATATGACTCCAACTTCAGCGATATTTGCAATTTGTTCCAGTCATTGGCAGCAGATAACTGGAAGGAAAGGCGGCAAAAGGAGGTGTTGGCTTTGGGGATGACCAATGAGAAATACCTGCTGGAGTGCATGCTACGGGTGGGTGTTGTTATTGTGACCAGTGAGCTGAGATAAGGCAGAGCTTTACCTAGCATAGACTTATAGATGACCTGGAGCCAGTGGGTCTTGCGACTTATATGTAGCGAGATCCAGCTGACGCGAGCATACAGGTCGCAGTGGTGGGTGGTATATGGGGCTTTGGTGACAAAACGGATGGCACTGTGATAGACTGCATCCAGTTTGCTGAGTAGAGTGTTGGAGGTTATTTTGTAAATTACATTGCCGAAGTCAAGGATCGGTAGGATAGTCAGTTTTACAAGGGCATGTTTGGCGGCATGAGTGAAGGAGGCTTTGTTGCGAAATAGGATGCCGATTCTAGATTTAACGTTGGATTGGAGATGTTTAAGGAGAGTTAAGGAGAGTTTACAGTCTAGCCAGACACCTAGGTATTTGTAGTTGTCCACATATTCAGAACCGTCCAGAGTAGTGATGCTAGTTGGGCGGGCAGCGATTGGTTGAAAAGCATGCATTTAGTTTTACTAGCATTTCCGAGCAGTTGGAGGCCACGGAAGGAGTGTTGTATGGCATTGAAGCTTGTTTGGAGGTTTGTTAACACAGTGTCCAAAGAAGGGCCAGATGTATACAGAATGGTGTCGTCTGCGTAGAGGTGGATCAGGGAATCACCCGCTGCAAGAGCAACATCGTTGATATATTCAGAGAAAAGAGTCGGCACAGAGAATTGAACCCTGCGGTACCCCCAAGGAGACTGACAAAGTTCCAGACAACAGGCCCTCCGATTTGACACACTGAACTTTATCTGAGAAGTAGTTGGTGAACCAGGCAAGGCAGTCATTTGAGAAACCAAGGCTGTTGAGTCTGCCAATAAGAATATGGCGATCGAAAGCCTTGGCCAGGTCGATGAAGACGGCTGCACAGCATTGTCTTTTATCGGTGGCGGTTATGATATCGTTTAGTACCTTGAGCGTGGCTGAGGTGCACCCATGACCAGTTCGGAAACTGGATAGCACAGCGGAGAAGGTACGTTGGGATTCGAAATGGTCAGTGATCTGTTTATTAACTTGGCTTTCGAATTCTTTAGAAAGGTAGGGCAGGATGGATATAGGTTTGTAACAGTTTGGGTCTAGAGTGTCACCCCCTTTGAAGAGGGAGATGACCGCGGCAGCTTTCCAATCTTTAGTGATCTCGGAGGATACGAAAGAGAGGTTGAACAGGCTTGTAATAGGGGTTACAACAATGGTGGCGGATAATTTTAGAAAGAGAGAGTCCAGATTGTCTAGCCCAGCTGATTTGTACGGGTCCAGGTTTTGCAGCTCTATCAGAACATCTGCTATCTGGATATGGGTGAAGGAGAAGCTGGGGAAGCTTGGGCAAGTAGCTGCAGGGGGTGCGGAGCTGTTGGCCAGGGTTGGGGTAGCCAGGAGGAAAGCATGGCCAGCTGTAGAGAAATGCTTCTTGAAATTCTCGATTATTGTGGATTTATCAGTGGTGACAGTGTTTCCTAGCCTCAGTGCAGAGGGCAGCTGGGAGGAGGTGCTCTTATTCTCCATGGACTTTACAGTGTCCCAAAACTTTTTGGAGTTAGAGCTACAGGATGCAAATTTCTGTTTGAAAAAGCTTGCCTTTGCTTTCCTGACTGACTGCGTGTACTGGTTCCTGACTTCCCTGAAAAGTTGCATTAAGGTCACAGTCATGAAACTTTAGGATACTAAAGAGGCCTTTCTACTGACTTTGAAAAACACCAAAAGAAAGATGTCCAGGGTCCCTGCAGGGTCAGCTGCGTGATCGTGCCTTAGGCATTCTGCAAAGTGACATGAGGACTGCAGATATGGCCAGGGCAATACATTGCAATATCCGTACTGTGAGATATCTAAGACAGAGCTACAGGGAGACAGGACAGACAGCTGATCATTCTCGCAGTGGCAGACCAAGTGTAACAACACCACCACAGGATCGGTACATGCAAACATCACACCTGCGGGACAGGTACAGAATGGCAACAACAACTGCCCGAGTTACACCTGGAACACACAATCCATCCATCAGTGCTCAGACTGTCCGCAATAGGCTGAGAGAGGCTGGACTGAGGGCTTGTAGGCCTGTTGTAAGGCAGGTCCTCACCAGACATCACCGGCAACAACGTCACCTATGGGCACAAACCCACCATCGCTGAACCAGACAGGACTGGCAAAAAGTGCCCTTCACTGTCTCATCAGGGGTGATGGTCAGATTCGTGTTTATCTTTCAAAGGAATGAGCGTTACATTGAGGCCTGAACAATGGAGCAGGATCGACTTGGAGGTGGTGGGTCCGTCATGGTCTGGGGTGGTGTGTCCAGCATCATCGGACTGAGCTTGTTGTCATTGCAGGCAATGTCAACGCTGTGCGTTACAGAGAAGACATCCTCCTCCCTCATTTGGTACCCTTCCTGCAGGCTCATCCTGACATGACCTTCCAGCATGACAATGCTACCAGCCATACTGCTCCTTCTGTGCGTGATTTCCTGCAAGACAGGAATGTCAGTGTTCTGCCATGGCCAGCGAAGATGCCAGATCTCAATCCCATTGAGCACATCTGGGACCTGTTGGATTGGAGGGTGAGGGCTAGGGCCATTCCCCCCAGAAATGTCTGGGAACTTGCAGGTGCCTTGGTGGAAGAGTGGGGTAACATTGCACAGCAAGAACTGGCAAATCTGGTGCAGTCCATGAGTTGGAGATGCACTGCAGTACATAATGATAATAATAATAATAAAATAATAATAGCCACAAAAAAGCTGATGGGTCCTAGTTATACGAGGATACACACTGAGCCCTAGAGTCTCAGACTATAAGTTAACTAGGTGCCATCATATCTCTGGAAAGTCTTCGAAGGGAAACTAGATCAGAGAGACAGAAAACAAGCCCCCTCGGCCCGTTAAGGACTCAGCTCTGAAGTTGGTTTGTGTAATTAAAGATGATTCAATTCATGATCGTCACTGGGTTGCTCAAACAAAACATGCATTAGTGTTTGATTTATCACGTTGTGTGGCTAATAGAGACAGATATTTTGATCAAAATGTCTACATTTTAATGTTTACTCAGCATTTGACACGGAGGTAACGTTGGTAGACTAGAGACTTCTACCCAGAGCCTCCCTCTTTTGTGAATCCTAAAATGGCTGCCATAGTTCCTGATTGGCCTGTCTGTGTGGGTGATGGTTCAATGCAGTAGTCCGTGGTGTTCTGCCTGTCACGGGTGGAGAGAGGAGAGAACCTCTGTGAATCTCTGATAGCCCTACTTTAGCATTAGTAGCGGCCATTCTGTGCTCTGTCAGACTACTGGCTCTGTTATCCGATAGGATCCCACTGCCTAAGTACCCTTGCAGTGCCAGAGCATGCACCTGCACATTGCTGAGTGATCCCTATGAAACAAGTCTAAGTGAACTAAGCTGTGTAATAGAATCACTTGGTTCAATAAACTATTCGGTTACCCTTCACGTTTCAAAATGTATTCCCAAAACTTTTCCTTGACCACGTGACCTACCATCCCAGGGCCAGAAGAGGCAGAAAAAAATCATTCTGACAGTTACATATCAGAGCACCTCAATCCCCACTAGTGTTATAGTGAGATGATGTCTTGAGAAATATGGGGTGGGGGGGTGGGTAGACTGGGGAATACACTTCACTATTTCTAACACCTTCAAAAGGGGAAAATGTTCCCCCACCTTCACACTGTTCCTTCACATTGGGCTGCTCAGCCAGGCCTTCATATCTAACAGTTATCCTGTCAATGCCACATCGCCCTGCCGTATTGATCCACACCTAAACATAGCACACCTGTCACTCTCCAACCTTACTGTGCCTCAGTCTGCTAGAAGAACAATCTACTAGCTGTACTGTATGGCTCTATTTTCTTACACTGGCTGATTGTGAGAGGGTGACAGTAAGGGTGTGTGTTGTGTGTATGAGAGGGTGACAGTAAGGGTATGTGTTGTGTGTATGAGAGGGTGACAGTATGGGTGTGTGTTGTGTGTATGAGAGGGTGACAGTAAGTGTGTGTTGTGTGTATGAGAGGGTGACAGTATGGGTGTGTGTTGTGTGTATGAGAGGGTGACAGTAAGTGTGTGTTGTGTGTATGAGAGAGTGACAGTAAGGTTGTGTGTTGTGTGTATGAGAGGGTGACAGTAAGGGTGTGTGTTGTGTGTATGAGAGGGTGACAGTATGGGTGTGTGTTGTGTGTATGAGAGGGGGACAGTAAGGGTGTGTGTTGTGTGTATGAGAGGGTGACAGTAAGGGTGTGTGTTGTGTGTATGAGAGGGTGACAGTAAGGGTGTGTGTTGTGTGTATGAGAGGGTGACAGTAAGGGTGTGTGTTGTGTGTATGAGAGGGTGACAGTAAGGGTGTGTGTTGTGTGTATGAGAGGGTGACAGTAAGGTTGTGTGTTGTGTGTATGAGAGGGTGACAGTAAGGGTGTGTGTTGTGTGTATGAGAGGGTGACAGTATGTGTGTGTGTTGTGTGTATGAGAGGGTGACAATATGGGTGTGTGTTGTGTGATAGTGTGTGTATGAGAAGGTGACAGTGTGGGTGTGTGTATGAGAGGGTGACAGTGTGAGTGTGTGTTTATGTGACAGTGTGTGTATGAGAGGGTGACAGTGTGAGTGTGTGTTGTGTGTATGAGAGGGTGACAGTGTGGGTATGTGTTGTGTGATAGTGTGTGTGCATGAGTGACAGGCACCAGCCCCCATTTTGTGACAGTTTAAACCTGCGATGGGCTGAATTTGTGAAGGTCTTTTAGGGGGAACAGCTGAGATGTAAAGTCGAAGGGCACTGGGAGATTGTGTGAGGAGAGAGAGCCGAGCTGTAGCTCAAACCATCTGTTCAGTAGTGCTGCTTTTTGAAGTCGGTTCGTTTTATTTATTTATTTATTTATGACAAATAATCAAATTTTTCAATTTTTTATTACAATAAATGCATAATAATAATAATAACGCATCAGGGGACTCCTCAAATGATATTCTCAGTAATTGGCGACCAGGTGAAACAAAAAAGCTGGTACTTTGTCCAGATGCACAAATATTAGCCAGTTAGCTAGCTAGTTAGCCAAGCCAAAATGTGTTAACCTGTCAGGCAATCTGCAAATCTGTGGCTGAAATACACCAGATACATGTATATGCAATGAACACGCAATGTTCGCCAAAACAAAAGATCGTATTAAAAATCAACAATTAAAAACCTCAGTGAATCTCTGATAGAGCTCTGTGCTTAGGCTGCTACTAGGGCACCATGGCAACTATATAACTCTATACTATAGAATTGCATTGGGGGTTAAATGCTGTAACATCACAGAATAGAACAATTTATGTTAATGACTGCCCATTAATATCACTTATTCGGCTCTAAGTATCATTTATTCACATTATTTTACTTAAATAAAAAAAATTTGGTAATTTATTTATTTGATGCCTTATTCAATTCCACGTCATCATCGCAATCTCTGTTCAGGCAGAATCAGCCAGCCAGTTACAGTGCCTTGCGAAAGTATTCGCCCCCCTTGAACTTTGCGACCTTTTGCCACATTTCAGGCTTCAAACATAAAGATATAAAACTGTATTTTTTTGTGAAGAATCAGCAACAAGTGGGACACAATCATGAAGTGGAACGACATATATTGGATATTTCAAACTTTTTTAACAAATCAAAAACTGAAAAATTGGGCGTGCAAAATTATTCAGCCCCCTTAAGTTAATACTTTGTAGCACCACC
The DNA here is from genome assembly GCF_002021735.2 of Oncorhynchus kisutch. Classification (NCBI taxonomy): domain Eukaryota; kingdom Metazoa; phylum Chordata; class Actinopteri; order Salmoniformes; family Salmonidae; genus Oncorhynchus; species Oncorhynchus kisutch. Next base: position 33,902,552 of record NC_034182.2, read on the forward strand.
TTTTGCTGCGATTACAGCTGTAAGTCGCTTGAGGTATGTCTCTATCAGTTTTGCACATCGAGAGACTGACATTTTTTCCCATTCCTCCTTGCAAAACAGCTCGAGCTCAGTGAGGTTGGATGGAGAGCATTTGTGAACAGCAGTTTTCAGTTCTTTCCACAGATTCTCGATTGGATTCAGGTCTGGACCTTGACTTGGCCATTCTAACACCTGGATATGTTTATTTTTGAACCATTCCATTGTAGATTTTGCTTTATGTTTTGGATCATTGTCTTGTTGGAAGACAAATCTCCGTCCCAGTCTCAGGTCTTTTGCAGACTCCATCAGGTTTTCTTCCAGAATGGTCCTGTATTTGGCTCCATCCATCTTCCCATCAATTTTAACCATCTTCCCTGTCCCTGCTGAAGAAAAGCAGGCCCAAACCATGATGCTGCCACCACCATGTTTGACAGTGGGGATGTGTGTTCAGGGTGATGAGCTGTGTTGCTTTTACGCCAAACATAACGTTTTGCATTGTTGCCAAAAAGTTCAATTTTGGTTTCATCTGACCAGAGCACCTTCTTCCACATGTTTGGTGTGTCTCCCAGGTGGCTTGTGGCAAACTTTAAACAACACTTTTTATGGATATCTTTAAGAAATGGCTTTCTTCTTGCCACTCTTCCATAAAGGCCAGATTTGTGCAATATACGACTGATTGTTATCCTATGGACAGAGTCTCCCACCTCAGCTGTAGATCTCTGCAGTTCATCCAGAGTGATCATGGGCCTCTTGGCTGCATCTCTGATCAGTCTTCTCCTTGTATGAGCTGAAAGTTTAGAGGGACGGCCAGGTCTTGGTAGATTTGCAGTGGTCTGATACTCCTTCCATTTCAATATTATCGCTTGCACAGTGCTCCTTGGGATGTTTAAAGCTTGGGAAATCTTTTTGTATCCAAATCCGGCTTTAAACTTCTTCACAACAGTATCTCGGCCCTGCCTGGTGTGTTCCTTGTTCTTCATGATGCTCTCTGCGCTTTTAACGGACCTCTGAGACTATCACAGTGCAGGTGCATTTAATCAAGGAGACTTGATTACACACAGGTGGATGTATTCATCATTAGTCATTTAGGTCAACATTGGGTCATTCAGAGATCCTCACTGAACTTCTGGAGAGAGTTTGCTGCACTGAAAGTAAAGGGGCTGAATAATTTTGCACGCCCAATTTTTCAGTTTTTGATTTGTTAAAAAAGTTTGAAATATCCAATAAATGTCCTTCCACTTCATGATTGTGTCCCACTTGTTGTTGATTCTTCACAAAAAAATACAGTTTTATATCTTTATGTTTGAAGCCTGAAATGTGGCAAAAGGTCGCAAAGTTCAAGGGGGCCGAATACTTTCGCAAGGCACTGTATGTATATCTGTGCACCCAGAATCATCCTTTATGCTCGTAGTCTAGCTGGCTAACTTCCTTCTGCCTTACAAAATCACAATGTCAGTGGACCTTCAAAGTAGATAATGCATACTTTTAAGACTGCTGAATAACAACTATCAATCAATTATACAGTATGTATTCATCGGTTGGTAGAGGAACACACGAAACTGCTCTCTTGTTCGCAACGCGTCCTGTGAGCCTCTGTCCTTCCCTTCCTGTCCTCTCTGCCAGCCCCACAGGCCTGAACCAATGAGATCAGGCAGCTGTAGGCGCAATGGACTCTGATCATAGTAATTATTGACCTTTTTTCTTATTGCTTTACTATGATGAATATTGGTCTGTTGAACCTACACCTTTCTGCAACGTTCCCACAATTCATGCTGGATATTTCTCTCTAGAGAATCAGTGCGTTGAGCTAACATATAAAAATGGAATTCAAACAATTGCACTGAGATTTCTGATAATTGCCCAGCACTACTGCTCAGATATGTAGCAGGAACTAATCAGAAAAAAATGAACTGTGCTGAGGTAGCAGGAAAACAGAATTTTCTTAATAACATGAGCATTCCCTTATGAACCATAACCTCATTAAATAAGCATGAACTGCTCAGCCCACATAATTGTGAAAGGCAGCATTACCAACCAACCTAATGTAAAGATGAAACATGACACCATGAGTGTAAGAATTAATATACAAAAGGTCTAGCATCAGTTGACCAATCTATGTATCGTTCTGGTCCTAGTGAGGCTATGGAGCAATAAGCTCCATTGACCAGTCTCTCATTACCCTGAAAGCAATGAGCCTTTCAATACGCAGAGCAACAAGGAGGAATCCATTGATCCAACTAAAGGAAAGCGGGAAGGGGAGGGAGAAAGAAGAGAGAGATGGGATGGATAGAGAGAGAGAGAAAAGTGGGAGAGAGCAGTCTAGGGTCCAACAGTTAAATCATTACAGATGTTAATGATACCCCAGTCTCCTTTCTTGTCCTCTGGCCATTCAGCTCGCCAAGTCTGGCACGTTCATCAACGTTACCCACACGCGTGTCATTACTGACTACGCCGCTCCTGTCATTACCGAAGGCAGACCCCCAATCGAACACAGGCAGCTGGTCAGTCTGGTCTCCAACCATTGATTAACAGAACAGAGTGAGTCCAATGCCTGCATTAGTTAATCACAGTGCCAAGACACTCGTCTGCCCGCCAAACAACACCGGAAATGTTTTACTATCACACCCTTGTAGAGAAGGAAAACAATGATTTTTTTCATTGCTGGGGGAAAAACAACAAACTATCGTAAAAGTCTTAATCTGTCACATTCACAATAGCCGGTTGGCTGATTCTGGAGGGGAAGAGTTTCCTAAATTGGTCTATTTGCACAGCAGATGGGACTCTTTGTGTAAAAAATCCTGGAATCCTGCCTTACTAAGGAGTGTGTGTGTGTGTGTGGGGGGGGGGGGGGGGGGGGGTAATTGTTCTTCTTCCAGATTAATGAGTAATTAGTTGAGAGAGACAATGCTAGAGGCAGTGTTTAATTAACAAACTGTCCGACACACACACACACATGCATACTGACAGTCACATGCAGACGCACACAAAAAACATGCACACACACGCACTCTCTCTCCACCAGCCTCTCCCATCTCTCTCAGTTACTTTCTCACTTTGGATTCCTAGGAATGATAGGAATTATGGACCATATTTTCATGCAGAGGGCTACACAGAATGCTCAGATTGAGCACAGGGAGTAATCAATGCTGTCAAAGTTTTTGAGGTTCTTGAGGTTTTGTGTTGTCTGTCATCATGTAAGACATTCTGATGGTTGGAGTCCCCCTCCCAGATCAACCTCTCAGATCAACCTCCCAGATCAACCTCCCAGAGATCAACCTCCCAGATCAACCTCTCAGATCAACCTCTCAGATTATCCTCCCAGATCAACCTAAAAGGCTAGAATTTAAACTTTGAACTAGTGTGAGTCAGCTTCTAAACAAAAGACTTCCGCTATTCAGAAACACACACTCACACGCAAGCACACATTCATCTTTACTGACCAAACACATTTTTCCACCTCTCTTCAGCTTTCACAATTGTGATGGGACAAAACCATACTATTTTTGTAAGGACGTGTGGTTACATTTGAAGTAGAGTAGAGCCAGTAGAATTGTTTTTAATCCACTGAGTAACTTTGCATCCTAACTTGATGCAGTACCCATTGAATTAGAACTAAGTCATACCTCCAAGCCAGACATGTTGTCAGAATAACTATCTATTCCCAGCTTGATTAGTCAATATGATAATTTCTTAAGCCTGTGAGCTATCTTATACCCAAATCTCTAGTATAGATCCTTGTCGGCAGAATTCTCCGATTTGCTAGTCTGAATCCCATATTTAGCTCCTTGGGCATAATCTGGCTCTAGCTGTGGAGAATAAGGCAGACGGCGGGGTAAGTTTGCTAGCATCGTACCCCTGTGGCTGGCCAGTTTCAGTAGCATATGCAACAAACAGCCTCTACGCTTTAGGATTAAAAACACAAATCTGGGCCATAGTTGATCACACATCCTCTCTGTGGCTTAATGTGGCGCATCACATGGAGAATTTAGCTCTTTCAGGTTAACATAGCTAGGCCTACACATGCAGACAATCATGACAAGACGTTTGTGTGCACGGAGGAGTAAACAGACACACACACACACACACACACGCATGCTGCACGCTGCACTTAATTCCTCCAAAAACAATCGCTGTGTGTGTTTACAAAACAGAACAAAACTAGCTGCGCTAATGCAATTTCATAGCAATGCAATCTGTTCCCCCCTCGTGGCAGACCTGGAAATAAAGGCAGTCGTTGGGAATTCACATCTTCATCTCAGCCCATTAAAAGCACATCTAAATCCTTCTAGCGCATGCAGAGCTTCAGGGCTTTGAATAGAAACCTGCGGCTCCTTCAAAAGGAGAGCAGCCCTTCCTTCCTAGCTCCAAGGCTTGGTTACTGGCACAATTCTAAGACTCAGTCCTTGGTCTGCGGAGTCTGATCTGAATGCGGTGGCAATACAGCGCTTTGTTTTCAGAAGAAACAATGCATTTATCCAGTGCAGTTATGTGGCTTTTGTTTGAATTGTGAATGTGTAAAAGTATTACTGTTCGAGTCAATGCCATAGCTGTACATATATTCATCCTAAGGGTTTGAAAGCACTCTTGTCCTGTGCTTGTGTTTGTAATTTTAATGATCTAAAACTGTGATTTCATTGTTGATTAATAATAACAATTGTAGCGCTATAATTACAATATCACTTTGACAGCGGTTATAATGATATGCCTAAGGACAATAACACACACACACACACAGGCACACAAATGCACACACACACCGGCATGCAGGCTCATGCACACCCCTCTAACACACACACACACACACACACACACACACACACACACACACACACACACACACACACACACACACACACACACACACACACACACACACACACACCTCTCTATCACACACCCCCAGCAGTGGGTGAGGATGGAATACTGTAACACACACACTCCTCCTTCCATAGCCTGTCAGCCCACCACTAACATCGGCCAACAAAAACAGCAGGCTACACATTCAACACATACGCTATAGATAAGAAAGTATGTGGACACCCCTTCAAATTAGTGAATTCAGCTATTTTAGCCACACTCGTTGCTGCCAGGTGTATAAAATCCTAACGTGCGTAAACAATAATCTGTCCTCGGGGGCAACACTCACTACCGAGTTCCAAACTGCCTCTGGAAGCAACGTCAGCACAAGAACTGTTCGTCTGGAGCACCATGCGCAATGCCAAGTGTCGGCTAGAATGGTGTAAAGCTCGCCGCCATTGGACTCTGGAGCAGTAGAAACGCGTTCTGTGAAGTGATGAATCACGCTTCATTGGCAGTCCGATGGACAAATCTGGGTTTGGCGGATGCTACCTGCCCGAATGCATAATGCCAACTGTAAAGTTTGGTGAAGGAAGAATAATGGCTGTTATTCATGATTCGGGCATGACAATGCGCCTGTGCACAATGCGAGGTTCACACAGAAATGGTTTGTCGAGATCGGTGTCCACAGAGCAGAGCACTACATACCTTTGGTCATGTAGTGTACCTGGGGCAAGGTTAAGATGTTAGCACAATGCTAGAGTGTAGCATGGATATACAGTAAAAGGCTACCACGTTTTTACTGAGGATTGATGTAGCATCTAAATCGCTCATAATGGATTCTATTAAATGCCTATAAGGCTAGGAGAATGACACTGGACTGTGACTTAATTTGATGTTACAAAATACAATGATTTAGAATTGAACAAATATAGGCTGCTAATAGGCTAAAGGGACAATCAAGGTGGAACAACATGGATGTGGACGGAATTGCAGAATCTCCACATTAGACCTGGACCGAGTCTGAGGAAAAAGTGAGGGAAATGATATCTGAGAAATTGAAGATGGACCAGAGGAAGATTGAGGTGGAATTGCGCTCACAGTACTGGTAAACCCATCCCCAGCCCAGGTGACAGACCCAGGCTGATAATGGTCAAGTTCTTGAGGAAGCTGTTCTGGAAAGAGCCAAAAACTTCAGAGGAACCTATATCTTCCTCAACGAGGACTATCATGAAGGTAAAAATCTGTCGTTCTGGCCCTGAACAAGGCAGTTGACCCACTGTTCCTAGGCCGTCATTGTAAAGAAGAATTTGTTCTTAACTGACTTGCCTAGTTAGATAAAGGTTCAATATATATATATATATTTTAAAATGGCAAAGTGGGCAAACTTAGGCAGGGAATGCCAACAACGAACATTGAGCCATCGTATTCATGCAGAAAAAAACGAATAATGAAAGAAAAGCATCGCAAGATAGAATTTTGAAAAGTTAGTTTGGGAGAGGTGGAAAAAGTGTTGTTATCGATCAATAATGACAAACCTCCTGGCATTGACAACATAGATGGAAAACTAATGAGGATGTTAGCTGACTCTTTAGACACTCCTATCTGTCATATCTTTAATCTGAGTCTAGAGGAAAGTCTTTGTCCTCAGACCTGGAGGGAAGCCAAAGTCATTCTGCTAGCAATGAAGCCTTTACTGGTTCTAACAGCAGACATATTTTAATTTTACCTTTATTTAACTAGGAAAGTCAGTTAAGAACAAATTCTTATTGTCAATGACGGCCTAGGAACAGTGGGTTAACTGCCTGTTCAGGGGAAGAACGACAGATTTGTACCTGGTCAGTAACCTTTCGGTTACTAGTCCAACGCTCTAACCACTAGGCTACCCTGCCGCCACATTCCCTAAGTTCTAGACCTCAGCTGAATCTGGTAATGAATGGTGTGGCTGTTGAACAAGTTGAGGAGACTAAATTACTTGGCATGGCCAAAACATATAGATCCAATGGTTGTAAAGATGGGGAGAGATCTGTCCGTAATAAAGAGATGCTCTGCTTTTTTGACACCGTACTCCAAAGAGTAAGATCTGCAGGCTCTGGTTCTGTCTAATCTTGATTATTTTCCAGTATTGTGGTCCAGTGCTGCAAGGAAAGACCTAGTTAAGCTGCAACTGGCCCAGAACAGAGCGACACGTCTTGCTCTTCATTGTTTTATTTATTTAACCCTTATTTTACCAGGTTAATTGACTGAGAACACCTTTTACAACAACGACCTGAGGAATAGTTACAAGGGAGAGGAGGGGGGATGAATGAGCCAATTGTAATCAGAGGGCTGATATAAATACTATGCATATCAGTCTCTTTTACTAAGAGTTGAAGAGAGACTCACTTCATCACTTCTTCTTTTTATTATAAACATTAACGTGTTGAAAATCCCAAATTGTTTGCATAGTCAACTTACACACGGCTCTGACACACACACACACTTACCCTACCAGACATGCCACCAGGGGTCTTTTCATAGTCCCCAAATCAAGAACAAATAAAAAAAAGTGTACTGTATTATATAACTCCGTTCCATCTCATATTGCTGAAATGAACAGCAAATCTGGTTTCAAAAAACAGATAAAGCAACACCTCACAGCACAACGCCTCTCCCCTATTGGACCTCGATAGTTTGTGTGTATGCATTGATATGTAGGCTACGTGTGTCTTTTTAAAACATGTATATAGTTCTGTCCTTGAGCCGTTCTTATCTATTCATGTTCGGTATTATGTCATGTGGACCCCAGGAAGAGTAGCTGCTGCTTTTGCAACATCTAATGGGGATCCTAATAAAATACCAAATACTTAAAGCTGATGCAAAGGGATTTCAATCTCAGTGCCGTCTACCCTGGAGCCAAGTCAGCAGCTAGGCAACACTCCTTGAAGCTACAATCCCTTAGGGTCTCCATCTCAGAATGGACTGGAACTTGTGTAGTACTGTAGGTGGAGGGAGAGGGGGATCAGGGGTGGGGTGGTTACCCTTCTCTCCACCTCCCCTCCTCCCAAATGTACGTGTGCCTGCGCCACAGTTCAGGTGCAAGACGCCAGCTATTAATCCACCAGTTATATATGTATTATATAACCCTGATATAGACAGAGGTGGGCTCCTCTGTAACTACTGCTCTCTATTGTTTTTTCATTCATTCTTTCTCTCTTTCATTTTCTGTCCCTCTCCCTTCCACGCTCTCCGTTACAAGGCTTAAGACAAAAGGCTCTATGTGACTTCTTTGCCCTAACGGATCATTGGTCCAGAAAGTCTGTGAAACAGAGGAATCTGTATTATACCCCATTATATCCGAGAACTACGGGAATTGCCACTATGTGATACCAGAATGGTAATCATATGAATGGTCCAATTGATTGGAAGATGCATGGAGAGACGAACCCAATGATCAGCCACTAGGTTTGACAAAAGGCTCTGATGAGGGGATGAGTGAGTTATGGCTCATCACTGATGAAGCGATTGACTGAATGAGGCGGTAGAAGGAGGTAAAGATGGCCGCTGCTCCCGCTCACTAGGTGGCAGCTGATTACCTATCCAGTCAGACAGGCCCAGACAAAACATGCCTTTTCTAACAACCGACCAATAAGGGCCTCTCGTCAGCATCACGGGAGGGGAAGAAGTGGAGCGAGAGAGTGAAGTAGGGAGATAGAAAGAACGGGAGCCCATAAATTCCTGGGCCGTGATGGGGGGGATTAAGAAAGACTGCAGGGAGGCGGAGAAATAGTACGGTGCGAATCGTAAATCGATGGAAAACAAACCCCACAGTCACACATCACTAGTGCCTCCAACACGCACCGAGCTTAAAAATCTGGTACACAACACCAATGTCTACTTGATTTCTAGTTCATTTTCACCTCTACATTATTATTAAGGTAAGGAGAGACTAGAGGCTTGTATCTGATGCATAACCACCCCATCCTGGCTCAATGAGGGCACACACACACAGACACAGACACACACACACAGACACAGACACACACACACACACACACACACACACACACACACACACACACACACACACACACACACACACACACACACACACACACACACACACACACACACAAACACACACACACACACACACACACACACACACACACACACACACACACACACACACACACACACACACACACACACACACACACACACACACACACAGTTACTTAAGTCAAATGGCCAGCTGTAAGTGACTTCTCTGCTTGTAACGTATCATTGTTCCAGTGAGTCTGTGATACAGAGTAATCTGTAAAGCCTGCATTGCTTTCTCTCAATGTATAAGATTAGAAATAACCTTGAGATGTAAGAGCAAAAATAAACAACTTGAGCTATAAGTTTTTCTGTGCTTGTCGCGATTAGCCGCAGGTCCAATTGGTATTCTCTGTGGGTAGTGGGAGGAGGCTCGACTGTGTTGGATGCAAGAGGAATGCAAAATGGCCTCCTCTAGCTTGCCTAGGCCCCATGCACACACACACACACACACATACATGCACACGCGCACACACACACAGAGAGAGAGAGAGAGAGACACACACAAACACACACACAGTATTGTACAACTAACCTTGTAGGGACACACAATTCAGTCCCATTCAAAATACTATTTTCCCTAACCCTACACCTAACCGTTACCCTAAAACTAACCCTAGCTCCTAACCCTAAACCCCTAGAAATAGCAATTTACCTTGTGGGGACTAACAAAATGGCCCCAGTTAGTGAAATGTTTGTTGTTTACTATTGTTGTGGGGAGAAACACACACAAACACACACCAGACCTTCTGTCTAACCTTGCTTCCAGGCACCAGTCAACCCAGTCCCCTGTGGACAGTCAAACCTTGCTTCCAGGCACCAGTCAACCCAGTCCCCTGTGGACAGTCAAACCTTGCTTCCAGGCACCAGTCAACCCAGTCCCCTGTGGACAGTCAAACCTTGCTTCCAGGCACCAGTGAACCCAGTCCCCTGTGGACAGTCAAACCTTGCTTCCAGGCACCAGTGAACCCAGTCCCCTGTGGACAGTCAAACCTTGCTTCCAGGCACCAGTCAACCCAGTCCCCTGTGGACAGTCAAACCTTGCTTCCAGGCACCAGTCAACCCAGTCCCCTGTGGACAGTCAAACCTTGCTTCCAGGCACCAGTGAACCCAGTCCCCTGTGGACAGTCAAACCTTGCTTCCAGGCACCAGTGAACCCAGTCCCCTGTGGACAGTCAAACCTTGCTTCCAGGCACCAGTCAACCCAGTCCCCTGTGGACAGTCAAACCTTGCTTCCAGGCACCAGTCAACCCAGTCCCCTGTGGACAGTCAAACCTTGCTTCCAGGCACCAGTCAACCCAGTCCCCTGTGGACAGTCAAACCTTGCTTCCAGGCACCAGTGAACCCAGTCCCCTGTGGACAGTCTAACCTTGCTTCCAGGCACCAGTGAACCCAGTCCCCTGTGGACAGTCAAACCTTGCTTCCAGGCACCAGTGAACCCAGTCCCCTGTGGACAGTCTAACCTTGCTTCCAGGCACCAGTCAACCCAGTCCCCTGTGGACAGTCAAACCTTGCTTCCAGGCACCAGTGAACCCAGTCCCCTGTGGACAGTCAAACCTTGCTTCCAGGCACCAGTGAACCCAGTCCCCTGTGGACAGTCTAACCTTGCTTCCAGGCACCAGTCAACCCAGTCCCCTGTGGACAGTCAAACCTTGCTTCCAGGCACCAGTGAACCCAGTCCCCTGTGGACAGTCTAACCTTGCTTCCAGGCACCAGTCAACCCAGTCCCCTGTGGACAGTCAAACCTTGCTTCCAGGCACCAGTCAACCCAGTCACCCTGTGGACAGTCTAACCTTGCTTCCAGGCACCAGTCAACCCAGTCCCCTGTGGACAGTCAAACCTTGCTTCCAGGCACCAGTCAACCCAGTCCCCTGTGGACAGTCAAACCTTGCTTCCAGGCACCAGTCAACCCAGTCCCCTATGGACAGTCAAACCTTGCTTCCAGGCACCAGTCACCAATTGCTAACTATTAGCTCCTATCAATTAGGGAAACGTTCTTTCTGTGTCCATGGGCAACTGTTGGATATTATTTTGAGAAGCTCAAATGTGAGAATCTACACATGGAGGAAATTGGTGTATGCAAGTGGACTCACCTTTCTGGGAACTGTCAATTTTTTGTGAGGTGGGTTGTTTTTTAACAATAGATTTTTTTCTCCAGTAGTTGGTCACAGGAAACCAAAAGACAAGAAAATGTTATGGGGGTTGTGAAGCCCTACAAGATTAATTCACAAGCAGCACAATGTCTGAGGAGCTGTCTGGGAGTAGCACTGGGACAAAATACTGGTTAATCAATATTTGTATTCAAATTCAGTCTGTCAGTGAGTTGCACACGGCTGACAAGTGAGGAACCGTAAAGATGAAATTCAGTTTATGAGTCGAGACATTTGAAATAAAGCTTGAATCAATACTATGCTCAAAAACATTTCACTTTCTCAACACCTTGAAACATCAAACAGTCTGCAGCGTCTCCGAGACAGACGAACACGTCTCCCACACCGCCAAGTAAAAAACCCTTCTTAGAGATCTGTTTTTTTGCATTGGATGTGTCTCGATCCACAGCACTTCCACATCTGCGGTGAAGTGAAAGGTGTTTATCGGACCGTGAAGACATTCGGAAAATCAGTCTTCTCACAAAGACGTCTGTAGCGTCCGAACCGTTTTGGCTACAAACTATTATGACCCCTCTATGGAAAGGGGAGATTCTCATGAATACGACCATAGTGGTGACACAAGTGTCACAGGACTCACCTGAAGGTAAACAGTACCGGTTAAAACATTTTTAACCCTGATTCAGATGACCATCCTACCTGTGCTAGATTACGGAGACGTAATTTATAGATCGGCAGATAAGGGTGCTCTCGAGCGGCTAGATGTTCTTTACCATTCGGCCATCAGATTTGCCACCAATGCTCCTTATAGGACACATCGCTGCACTCTATACTCCTCTGTAAACTGGTCATCTCTGTATATCCATTGCAAGACCCACTGGTTGATGCTTATTTATAAAAACCCTCTAGGCCTCACTCCCCCCCCTATCTGAGAGATCTACTACAGCCATCATCCTCCACCTGTTCTGCCAGTCACATTCTGTTTAAGGTCCCTAAAGCACACACATCCCTGGGTCACTCGTCTTTTCAGTTTGCTACAGCTAGCGACTGGAACGAGCAAACAAACACTTGAACTGGACAGTTTTATATCTCTTCACTCAAAGACTCAATCTACAGACAGTCGTGGCTGTTTTGCATGATGTATTGTTGTCTCTAACTTCTTGCCATTTGTGCTGCTACCATGTTGTGCTGCTGCCTTGTTGTGTTGCCACCATGCTGTGTTGTCACATGTTGCTGCCATGCTATGCTGTTGTCTTAGGTCTCTCTTTATGTAGTGTTGTGTGGTCTCTCTTTATGTAGTGTTGTGTGGTCTCTCTTTATGTAGTGTTGTGTGGTCTCTCTTTATGTAGTGTTGTGTGGTCTCTCTTTATGTAGTGTTGTGTGGTCTCTCTTTATGTAGTGTTGTGTGGTCTCTCTTTATGTAGTGTTGTGTGGTCTCTCTTTATGTAGTGTTGTGTGGTCTCTCTTTATGTAGTGTTGTGTGGTCTCTCTTTATGTAGTGTTGTGTGGTCTCTCTTTATGTAGTGTTGTGTGGTCTCTCTTTATGTAGTGTTGTGTGGTCTCTCTTTATGTAGTGTTGTGTGGTCTCTCTTTATGTAGTGTTGTGTGGTCTCTGGTGTGTGCTTTGTCCTATATTATGTATTGTTATTTTTGATCCTAGCCTCCGTCCCCGCAGGAGGCATTTTGGTAGGCCATCATTGTAAATCAGAATTTGTTCTTAACTGACTTTCCTAGAGGTTTTAACCTTTCCATAAAGGTTAAATAAAATAATAAATAATAATAATAAAAAGATGACGGTATTCTTGTGCTTACACAAAAAAGGGGGTACATTTATGTATGCAAAAAAATATATCTATATTTTCTGAGTTTATTTAAATTTCCTAGATATAAGACAAACACTTCCAAACCTTGTTTCTTCTTATTTATTTTCACTGTCTTTTTTTTGCCACTTATCAATGTGTTATTCAATGCCATTTATCAATGTGTTATTGGCTATGATAGTAAAGGCCAAATTCAATGTATACATTTTTTATGACCTAAAGGTGTCCTAAAATTCAAAATCAAATAACTAAATGATCCATAGTATGACCATAGTATGACCCCAATAAGGCGTAGCACAACAAAGTGCTCCCACCTACTCTTCACCTCCCACAGGTGAAAGGTAGTTAGCGCAGCATATCGAAAGCTAGACAGACACCCACTGTGTTTGTCAATACGCGTCACCTCACAGTGTGAGCAGTAATTCAGAGTGATGCACTTCCAATTACTCTCATAGCACCTTTTTTTTCTTCTAAAAGTGTACCTATCTACAACCAAAAGGGTTATTTGGCTGTCCCCATAGGAGAACCCTTTGAAGAACCCTTTTTTCCCAGGTAGAACCCTTTTGAGTTCCATGTAGAACCCTTTCCACAAAGGGTTCTACATTGAATCCAAAACGAGTTCTACCTGGAACCAGAAAAGGGTTCTACCTGGAACCTAAAAGGGTTCTCCTATGGGGACAGCTGAAGAACACTTTTGGAACCCATTTTCTAAGAGTGTAATTGTCTCCAAAATGGCCGCAACAGAACAAACGTTTCACCGGTTTCCACACAAACGCTGCCCTGGCCTGAGTAACTGCAGTCACACCCATCCATCCACCCACCCACCCTCTCTCTCTTTCCCCTGAATGGTATATTGTTCCTTCTTCATCCCCTGCTCTGAGAAACTACACATCTCCTGCTACCATGGCAGCCAACTGGAGGGGAGGACAAGGCGGCTGATTAATCTATTAATAACACAGGAAAGCAGTAAGCTGCTGCTGCTGGTGCTGGTGGTGTGGAGAAAACAGGAACCCACGGAGAGCAGGGAGCTGATGAAAGTTTCCTTGGCCCTCAGAGTAGGAGGAAAGTGAAAAGAGGGCAGAAAGTCAGAGGGAGAATGATGTTTATTGAGAGATTGAGAGAGTAGGCTGGAAACCTATCAACCATATTGCAGTGACCCTTGTGGTACTACAGCAAAATTCTTTGTTTGTTGAGAGTTATAATGGAGAATAATACACTATATATACAAAAGTATGTGGACACCCCTTCAAATTAGTGGATTCGGCTATTTCAGCTACACCTGTTGTTGGCAGGTGTATAAAATCGATGCTACCTTTCCAACAAGTCAGTTCGTAAAGTTTCTGCCCTGTTAAAGCTGCCCCGATCAACTAAAAGTGTTGTTATTGTGAAGTGGAAAAGTCTAGGAGCAACAGCGGCTCATCCGTGAAGTGGTAGGCCACACTATGTGCTGGAGTGCGTAACGTGGAAAAATCGTCTGTCCTCGGTTGCAACACTCACTACCAAGTTCCAAAATGCCAAGTTCCAAATACGAGATCGGTGTGGAAGAACTTGACTAGCTTACACAGAGCCCTGATCTCAACCCTATCGAACTCTGCAAGACAGGCCCAACAGCAGTGCCCGACCACACTAATGCTCTTGTAGCTGAATGGAAATAAGTCCCTTCTGCAACGTTCCAACATCTAGTGGAAAGCCTTTCCAGATTTGTGGAGGTTGTTATAGCAGTAAAGGGGGGGCCAACTCCATATTTCTGCCCATGTTTTTGGAATGAGATGTTTGGCGAGACAGGTGTCTACATACTTTTGGTCATATAGTGTATCTTAAAGCATAATATGTGTTGCTCAACCTCTGGTCCGTGGACCGTCACCGGTCCCTGGAATGTTCTGAACTGGCCCCTCAGATTGTTCTTATCTGTAAGGGCCTTTCAGTGCACCATATCTGACCTCATGCTAAGGCTAAATCTAAGTGACAAAAGGAGCAGGAGCATATTGACAGCTAGCCTCTAGCTATGAATCTTGTCTTCAATATATGGGATCATGTCACCCTGTAATGTCACTGGGTGTTAATATGTACCCGAAGTACCTGGAGGCGTGGTCTTATACAATAAAGCCCACTGACTGAGCACTTCCTCATCGGTCACCCATCACCCGGGCGCATCATCAGCCACTGACAAGCCGGATAAGTAACGGGTGATTAGTATCTACCTCCCCCATTGACCCTGGCAGAGAGTGGGGGCGGAGTGTGCAAAGCTGTCATCAAGGCAAAGGGTAGCTACTTTGAAGATTCTCAAATCTTAAATATATTTTCATTTGTTTAACACTTTTTTGGTTTACTACATGATTCCATATGTGTTATTTCATAGTGTGATGTTTCACTATTATTCTACAATGTGGAAAATAGTCCAAATAAAGAAAAACCCTTGAATGAGTAGGTGTGTCCAAACTTTTGACTGGTACTGTAGATGTTGTATGGGAGGGAAGCTCTCATTCATTCTCCCATTCAAAAAGGGAGCAATGCCAAATGCAAGGTAATGCTATGTATTAGCACCGGAGTAAAAGCCTGCACACCAAGACCAAGATTGAAGACAGAGTGAACATCTTACTCTTACTAATTTTCTCATTCAACATCAGACCTCTTCTCATAACAGAGCACACTGAAAACGTACAAACACAGTACTTCATGTAGCAAATAAACTGTCCATGTTGATCAAGCTTTTAAGGTCAGATGGGTTGAATTTACAAAATGGAGGACGGCAAATACTGCGTTCAAGACCCAATGGCATTTGCCTGCAGCCTGAGCGCAATTAACAAGTGGAAATGTTGTGGCCTCTCATCCTCTTGCTCTCCCTTTGTCTCCTTTGTAACTCAGGCAGAACCGCTCACCACCGCTTACCCCCCCCCCCCCCCCCCCTCACCCTTATCGGGTGACTCGACGGAGGCCCCTACCCTATTGTTTATCTTTGGCTTCGGTAATGGGACAGAGTAATTTCTCATTTGTAATAATATCAAAAAGAAATTACCACTGCCGTGAATAAAAGCCACTGAACAATGGTGGCCATCAATCACCGGGGAGCAAGCATGGGACAAGAGAGAGAGCGTTTGTGGTAAAGTCAGCTGCTCCTGCTTGTTTTTTGTGCATTGTGAAAGGGCAACGACCTGTGACAGAGGTGCAAGATATGCCTTTCACTTAGAGTATTGTCGGAGCAAATGTCATGCGGCAAACCTCTACAATTGATTGGGATTTGTTTTTGGCTTTTGAATTAGAGTTGTTGTTTGTGTTTATGGGTGTAATCAGATAACAGGGATTTGTTACAGGACCTGTCTGACCGTTATGCCTTTCCACATGTAATACAGCCTCTGCATGATCTCGTCTTGCAACCATCTCTCCTTTCCCCACCTCCATCTCTCCTTTCCCCACCTCCATCTCTCCTTTCCCCACCTCCATCTCTCCTTTCCCCACCTCCATCTCTCCTTTCCCCACCTCCATCTCTCCTTTCCCCACCTCCATCTCTCCTTTCCCCACCTCCATCTCTCCTTTCCCCACCTCCATCTCTCCTTTCCCCACCTCCATCTCTCCTTTCCCCACCTCCATCTCTCGCTCTCCCACCTCCATCTCTCCTTTCCCCACCTCCATCTCTCCTTTCCCCACCTCCATCTCTCGCTCTCCCACCTCCATCTCTCGCTCTCCCACCTCCATCTCTTGCTCTCCCACCTCCATCTCTCCTTTCCCCACCTCCATCTCTCCTTTCCCCACCTCCATCTCTCCTTTCCCCACCTCCATCTCTCCTTTCCCCACCTCCATCTCTCCTTTCCCCACCTCCATCTCTCGCTCTCCCACCTCCATCTCTCCTTTCCCCACCTCCATCTCTCCTTTCCCCACCTCCATCTCTCGCTCTCCCACCTCCATCTCTCGCTCTCCCACCTCCATCTCTCGCTCTCCCACCTCCATCTCTCGCTCTCCCACCTCCATCTCTCGCTCTCCCACCTCCATCTCTCCTTTCCCCACCTCCATCTCTCGCTCTCCCACCTCCATCTCTCGCTCTCCCACCTCCATCTCTCGCTCTCCCACCTCCATCTCTCGCTCTCCCACCTCCATCTCTCCTTTCCCCACCTCCATCTCTCGCTCTCTCACCTCCATCTCTCGCTCTCCCACCTCCATCTCTCGCTCTCCCACCTCCATCTCTCCTTTCCCCACCTCCATCTCTCGCTCTCCCACCTCCATCTCTCGCTCTCCCACCTCCATCTCTCGTACTCCCACCTCCATCTCTCGCTCTCCCACCTCCATCTCTCGCTCTCCCACCTCCATCTCTCCTTTCCCCACCTCCATCTCTCCTTTCCCCACCTCCATCTCTCGCTCTCCCACCTCCATCTCTCGCTCTCCCACCTCCATCTCTCGCTCTCCCACCTCCATCTCTCGCTCTGCCACCTCCATCTCTCCTTTCCCCACCTCCATCTCTCCTTTCTCCATCTCTCGCTCTCCCACCTCCATCTCTCCTTTCCCCACCTCCATCTCTCCTTTCCCCACCTCCATCTCTCACTCTCCCACCTCCATCTCTCGCTCCCCAGCTCCATCTCTCGCTCTCCCACCTCCATCTCTCGCTCTCCCACCTCCATCTCTCGTACTCCCACCTCCATCTCTCGCTCTCCCACCTCCATCTCTCGTACTCCCACCTCCATCTCTCGCTCTCCCACCTCCATCTCTCGCTCTCCCACCTCCATCTCTCCTTTCCCCACCTCCATCTCTCGCTCTCCCACCTCCATCTCTCCTTTCCCCACCTCCATCTCTCCTTTCCCCACCTCCATCTCTCCTTTCCCAGCTCCATCTCTCGCTCCCCCACCTCCATCTCTCGCTTCTCCCACCTCCATCTCTCGCTCTCCCACCTCCATCTCTCGCTCTCCCACCTCAATCTCTCGCTCTCCCACCTCCATCTCTCCTTTCCCCACCTCCATCTCTCCTTTCCCCACCTCCATCTCTCGCTCTCCCACCTCCATCTCTCGCTCTCCCACCTCCATCTCTCGCTCTCCCACCTCCATCTCTCGCTCACCCACCTCCATCTCTCGCTCTCCCACCTCCATCTCTCATTTCCCTACCTCCATCTCTCATTTCCCTACCTCCATCTCTCCTTTCCCCACCTCCATCTCTCGCTCTCCCACCTCCATCTCTCCTTTCCCCACCTCCATCTCTCCTTTCCCCACCTCCATCTCTCGCTCTCCCACCTCCATCTCTCGCTCCCCCACCTCCATCTCTCGCTCTCCCACCTCCATCTCTCGCTCTCCCACCTCCATCTCTCGTACTCCCCAACTCCATCTCTCGCTCTCCCACCTCCATCTCTCATACTCCCACCTCCATCTCTCGCTCTCCCACCTCCATCTCTCGCTCTCCCACCTCCATCTCTCGTACTCCCACCTCCATCTCTCGCTCTCCCACCTCCATCTCTCACTCTCCCACCTCCATCTCTCCTTTCCCCACCTCCATCTCTCGCTCTCCCACCTCCATCTCTCCTTTCCCCACCTCCATCTCTCCTTTCCCCACCTCCATCTCTCCTTTCCCCACCTCCATCTCTCCTTTCCCCACCTCCATCTCTCGCTCCCCCACCTCCATCTCTCGCTCTCCCACCTCCATCTCTCGCTCTCCCACCTCCATCTCTCGCTCTCCCACCTCCATCTCTCGCTCTCCCACCTCCATCTCTCGCTCTCCCACCTCCATCTCTCGCTCTCCCACCTCCTCTCTTTCTGTCACTCTGAATAATCCAAGGTTTCCATTAGTGCTCTCTAGGTAAAATGTCTAATGTTGTCTGTCACTATTGCCCCCAATATCACCCCACCACTCTGAAATAAACATGAGCCTGTGGGAGTGTTTGAAAGTGGAGAGCGCAATAGAGAGAGGCAAAGAGGTAGAGAGAGGATGAGGGGAGAGAGGGAAAGACGGACCCAGAGGTGCTATATTATAACATCTTAAAAGTATCTAGGAGCAGCTTATAATTTCTGCATATTTGTTTGAGCGAAGAGATGTAGCGCTATAAGTTTGTCGTTATGAAACTCAGGTCATTATGTGGTCACTAGACATTGTCTTCGCAACCATGTGACAAGCTGTGACTATACCCGTATCGCAACAGCGTTTCCATGGCAAAAATGAAAACACAAAGCAGACTGAACTCTATCATCTTGAAAGCACACGGACACATGCAGAGCTGTTCTGTATGTATAGAGCCACACTCCCAACATTTCCTGAGGTGTCATTTTCAAATTGCTAAATCGACTTTTTTATACCCCCACATAACCCAAATGAATTTCAAGCTTCAGCATCATATCTAGGAATATTAAAGGATGACACTGAGGTCAGAGATTGATCATTAGCCTGAGAGGGGCCTTGAGGCTCGTATTGACAACTTGAAGGGATAAAGCCGCTCATATTAGCATTAACCAGTTCCATACTCTACGTAAATCCAATCAATTATTATAATAAATAGTGGTAGTAGCAGTCTGTGATTTTATTTGACCATTGGGCAAAAGAAGAGGAACATAAACACGGCAATGTCGGTTTGGTTTCAATCGTTTTGCTTCGACGTCTCCTTTTGTAACCTTCCTCCCTTATTACTTACCACCCTTGACCTTTCACATTCACCTTGGGATTCACTTCCTGTCTGTCTTCGATAGACAGCTCACAGCTAGTATCAACACTATGACAGCCTATTCCTCTCACCTGCCCCCCCCCCTCCCCCCCAGCCCAGTTCCACAGCAGGTCATCCCTTCTGTGAGGAGAGTGGGAAGCCATTAACCTGTCATGTGAACTCATCAAGGGTGGACGCTGAGGTCCCCTGGGGGTGTAGAGGGTCTATTGGAAAAAAGTGTGTGTGTCTGTCTGCATGATTGTGTGCGTGTCTTTATGTGCAGGTGTTTGTCTGTGTGCGAGCCTGCATGTGTCTGTGTTCACACGGGTGTGCGTGTCTTAGTGCACACGTATGTGCGTCAGCCTCAGGGAATGTATGGAGGTGACCCTTCCTGTTGGTCTCTCTAGTATTCCAGCCAGGCATCAGGCAGTAGGAGGCTGGCCCAGCCATACAGAGAGAGGGCCACCTGGGAGAGCAGCAGTCTGACAGCAGAGCAGAGCAGACCGGGCCAGTCGACAGGACATAAACTGCTGTGTGTCAGTGGCAAAGACTGATGCTATTAAACCACAGTTGCAAGGTCACGACCCCGACACATAGCCTTTGTTCCTCTATGTGTTCCTCCGTGTCCTGGACAGGCTGACCTTTAGGTCAGATGGACAGAAGATAGAGACGATGATGTGGTTTAGATGTTTTGTGTTAGATGACCTGCGAGATTCAACTAGCTGCTTCCTGGAACAGGATGTTTTGATGAGGTTTGTGTCACTTGACATGGAACATAAAGGAACATAGAAAGTGAAGCTTCACTCTCTCTTTAGCCTTCTCCCTTCCCTGTCCCTCCCTTCCCTGTCCCTCCCTTCCCTGTCCCTCCCTTCCCTGTCCCTCCCTCCCCACATCTCCCTTCCCTGTCCCTCCCTCCGCACATCTCCCTTCCCTGGCCCTCCCTTCCCTGTCCCTCCCTCCCCACATCTCTCTCCCTTCCCTGTCCCTCCCTCCCCACATCTCTCTCCCTTCCCTGTCCCTCCCTCCCCACATCTCTCTCCCTCCCCATCCCTCCCTCCCCACATCTCTCTCCCTTCCCTGTCCCTCCCTCCCCACATCTCTCTCCCTTCCCTGTCCCTCCCTCCCCACATCTCTCTCCCTTCCCTGTCCCTCCCTCCCCACATCTCTCTCCCTTCCCTGTCCCTCCCTCCCCACATCTCTCTCCCTCCCCATCCCTCCCTCCCCACATCTCTCTCCCTTCCCTGTCCCTCCCTCCCCACATCTCTCTCCCTTCCCTGTCCCTCCCTCCCCACATCTCTCTCCCTTCCCTGTTCCTCCCTCCCCATCCCTCCCTCCCTCCCTGTCCCTCCCTCCCCACATCTCTCTCCCTTCCCTGTCCCTCCCTCCCCATCCCTCCCTCCCTCCCTTCCCTGTCCCTCCCTCCCCACATCTCTCTCCCTTCCCTGTCCCTCCCTCCCCACATCTCTCTCCCTTCCCTGTCCCTCCCTCCCCACATCTCTCTCCCTTCCCTGTCCCTCCCTCCCCACATCTCTCTCCCTTCCCTGTCCCTCCCTCCCCACATCTCTCTCCCTTCCCTGTCCCTCCCTCCCCACATCTCTCTCCCTTCCCTGTCCCTCCCTCCCCATCCCTCCCTCCCTCCCTCCCTCCCTGTCCCTCCCTCCCCACATCTCTCTCCCTTCCCTGTCCCTCCCTCCCCATCCCTCCCTCCCTCCCTTCCCTGTCCCTCCCTCCCCACATCTCTCTCCCTTCCCTGTCCCTCCCTCCCCACATCTCTCTCCCTCCCTCCCTTCCCTGTCCCTCCCTCCCCACATCTCTCTCCCTCCCCATCCCTCCCTCCCCACATCTCTCTCCCTCCCTCCCTTCCCTGTCCCTCCCTCCCCACATCTCTCTCCCTCCCCATCCCTCCCTCCCCACATCTCTCTCCCTTCCCTGTCCCTCCCTCCCCACATCTCTCTCCCTTCCCTGTCCCTCCCTCCCCACATCTCTCTCCCTTCCCTGTCCCTCCCTCCCCACATCTCTCTCCCTTCCCTGTCCCTCCCTCCCCACATCTCTCTCCCTTCCCTGTCCCTCCCTCCCCACATCTCTCTCCCTTCCCTGTCCCTCCCTCCCCACATCTCTCTCCCTCCCTTCCTCCCTCCCCACATCTCTCTCCCTTCCCTGTCCCTCCCTCCCCACATCTCTCTCCCTCCCCATCCCTCCCTCCCCACATCTCTCTCCCTCCCTCCCTTCCTCCCTCCCCACATCTCTCTCCCTCCCCATCCCTCCCTCCCCACATCTCTCTCCCTCCCCATCCCTCCCTCCCCACATCTCTCTCCCTCCCCATCCCTCCCTCCCCACATCTCTCTCCCTTCCCATCCCTCCCTCCCCACATCTCTCTCCCTTCCCTGTCCCTCCCTCCCCACATCTCTCTCCCTTCCCTGTCCCTCCCTCCCCACATCTCTCTCCCTTCCTCCCTTCCTCCCTCCCCACATCTCTCTCCCTTCCCTGTCCCTCCCTCCCCACATCTCTCTCCCTCCCTTCCTCCCTCCCTCCCTCCCCACATCTCTCTCCCTTCCTCCCTCCCCATCTTTCTCTCTCCCTCCCTTCCCCTTCTCTCTCTCTATCCCTCCCTCTCTCCCCACATCTCTCTCCCTTCCATGTCCCTCCCTCCCCATCTCTCTCTCCCTCCCTCTCTCCCCATCTCTCTCTCCCTCCCTCCCTCTCTCCCCACATCTCTCTCCCTTCCTCCCTCCTCATCTTTCTCTCTCCCTCCCTTCCTCCCCCTTCTCTCTCTCTCTCTCTCTCTCTCTCTCTCTCTCTCTCTCTCTCCCTCTCTCTCTCTCTCCCTCCCTCCCTCCCTCCCTCCCTGTCTCTCTCTCTCTCTCTCTCTCCACCAGATGGATGTGTGTATGTGTGTGTGTGTGTGTGTATGTGTGTGTGTGTGTGTGATATGTATATGTGTGTGTGTGTGTGTGTATGTGTGTGTGTGTGTGTGATATGTATATGTGTGTGTGTGTGTGTGTGTGTGTTAGACATATACAAGCCTGAGAAAACATATAACCAAACATATCTGAGAGTTAACCATGAGGTTTCCCAAGAAAGTAGCTTCTTCACAAAGTTGTCATCTTTCCCATTTGAAGTGTGACTCAACATGAGAATGTGAGCAGAAATAGATGAGTGCCAATCCAAGCATCGAAATAACCTGCGTGTGAAACAATTAAAAAAGAACAACACAAAGAGAGGGAGAAAGAAAGAAAGCCAGCGACAGAGGAAGTTTGGTGGGAAGTGTGTGTGTGTGTGTGTGTGTGTGTGTGTGTGTACCTCTTCATTACCATAAGCCTAGTGTACTAATACACACCACAAGGAAGGACACATAATGGGCTAGGGTCAACAAACACACCAAGACACACAATGAGTTAGGGTCAACAACACCAGGACAAACAATGGGCTAGGGTCAACAAACACACCAGGACACACAATGGGTTAGGGTCAACAAACACCAGGACACACAATGGGCTAGGGTCAACAAACACCAGGACGGACACACAATGGGCTAGGGTCAACAAACACCAGGACGGACACACAATGGGCTAGGGTCAACAAACACACCAGGACACACAATGGGCTAGGGTCAACAAACACCAGGACACACAATGGGCTAGGGCCAACAAACACACCAGGACGAACAAAATGCTAGGGTCAACAAACACACCAGGACACACAATGGGCTAGGGTCAACAAACACCAGGACACACAATGGGCTAGGGTCAACAAACACACCAGGACACACAATGGGTTAGGGCCAACAAACACACCAGGACACACAATGGGCTAGGGTCAACAAACACACCAGGACACACAATGGGTTAGGGCCAACAAACACACCAGGACACACAATGGGCTAGGGTCAACAAACACACCAGGACACACAATGGGCTAGGGCCAACAAACACCAGGGCACACAATGGGTTAGGGTCAACAAACACCAGGACACACAATGGGCTAGGGTCAACAAACACACCAGGACACACAATGGGCTAGGGTCAACAAACACCAGGACACACAATGGGTTAGGGTCAACAAACACCAGGACACACAATGGGCTAGGGTCAACAAACACCAGGACACACAATGGGCTAGGGTCAACAAACACACCAGGACACACAATGGGTTAGGGTCAACAAACACCAGGACGGACACACAATGGGCTAGGGTCAACAAACACCAGGACGGACACACAATGGGCTAGGGTCAACAAACACACCAGGACACACAATGGGCTAGGGTCAACAAACACCAGGACACACAATGGGCTAGGGTCAACAAACACCAGGGCACACAATGGGCTAGGGTCAACAAACACCAGGGCACACAATGAGCTAGGGTCAACAAACACCAGGACACACAATGGGCTAGGGTCAACAAACACACCAGGACACACAATGGGCTAGGGTCAACAAACACACCAGGACACACAATGGGTTAGGGTCAACAAACACCAGGACACACAATGGGCTAGGGTCAACAAACACACCAGGACACACAATGGGCTAGGGCCAACAAACACACCAGGACACACAATGGGTTAGGGCCAACAAACACACCAGGACACACAATGGGCTAGGGTCAACAAACACACCAGGACACACAATGGGCTAGGGCCAACAAACACCAGGGCACACAATGGGTTAGGGTCAACAAACACCAGGACACACAATGGGCTAGGGTCAACAAACACCAGGACACACAATGGGCTAGGGTCAACAAACACCAGGACACACAATGGGCTAGGGTCAACAAACACACCAGGGCACACAATGGGTTAGGGTCAACAAACACACAGTAGGCCCCTACAGTAGGCACCTTCACAAAAACTGAGCCTTTGCTCTCCTTTCTTCTTCCCGGGAGGTTTTGGTTTTCAGACATGCTTGCCAAGAGGAAAGTGTGAAAAATGGTGCCGCGCGGTGCCAAGAGGTTCAGAGTAAAGCTGTGCTGGTTATAAAGTGGAAGGGAGTGTGTTGTGTTAATGCAGAGGTTAACTCGCCCGGTGCTAATGTAATGAGCTAAATCACGACAGCTTCAGGATATATGGGGAGTCCACAGCTATGTCTACATTTGTGTCTGCTTACAGTAGTCAGGCTGAGACACCCAGGTGTGAATGTGTGTGTGTGTGTGCTGTGTGTGTGTGTGTGTGTGTGTGAGAGAGTGAAAGTACCAAATGTGTGTAGAGAGGTATATGAGTACCACTCAGGCCGCCAGGGCTATACTAGAGCTAAGAGATCTACTACTTCTTAGCTAAGCATCCTTTGTGAAGATTCATACAGAGTGCCTCATTATAAATCCCATGTCCCGTCCCGCAACTTTCCTCTAGAGAGTACTTGGCCCTCCGCGACACCACTACCCTCAGAGATGAGCACATTTTAAAGGGTGAGGGTGTTTCGGATATTGATAAGTGAAAGCCCTGAAGCAGGGTTTCACAAACTCGGTCCTCGGGACCCAAGGGGTGCACGTTTTGGTTTTTGCCCCAGCACTACACAGCTGATTCAAATAATCAACTAATCAAGCTTTGATCATTTGAATCACCTGTGTAGGGTTAGGGCAAAATACAAATACATGCACCCCTTGAGATCCAGAGTTTGGGAAACACTGCCCTATAGGCACTGAGGTAGGGAGGATAGGAAGGATCATATTCTTGCCAACTGTCCTAAGGTCAGTGATCTGGGTCGTCGGGGTGGACATCCTTACAATCAGGTGGACCCGAGGTCAGTATCGGCTAATCTGAAATCAGACAGAGTGGGAGAGCTTCTTTTGACTATTTCAATGGTTTTAATTGGACCATTATGGACCACTGCTTCACATAGATGTTCTGAGGGGTGAACAGTAGTGGCCGTACTACAATGCTGTGGGCCTAGTGCATTTCACTGTTGCTGGCTGCCTCAGCTTGTTTGTGTCCACGGTCCATGAAGAAGTGCAAAGTGACACCTTTCTGGACAGTCAATGGTCCAGTTTATGCAGAACAGTGAAAGATTGCAGGAGCAAGAAGGACAGAGAGGAATAAAGGGATAAACTGAACAAAAACATGGTGTCACAAAGAAGAAAAGCAAAGGGGATGGAGAGGACAGGAGGGAGGGGGAGAGGAAGGATAGATGATAGGAGAGGACAGAAGGGAGGGGGAGAGGAAGGATAGATGATAGGAGAGGACAGAAGGGAGGGGGAGAGGAAGGATAGATGACAGGAGAGGACAGAAGGGAGGGGAGAGGAAGGATAGATGATAGGAGAGGACAGAAGGGAGGGGGAGAGGAAAGATAGATGACAGGAGAGGAAGGATAGATGATAGGAGAGGACAGAAGGGAGGGGGAGAGGAAGGATAGATGTCAGGAGACGAAGGATAGATGATAGGAGAGGACAGAAGGGTGGGGGAGAGGAAGGATAGATGACAGGAGAGGAAGGATGGATGATAGGAGAGGACA
The DNA here is from genome assembly GCF_002021735.2 of Oncorhynchus kisutch. Lineage (NCBI taxonomy): Eukaryota > Metazoa > Chordata > Actinopteri > Salmoniformes > Salmonidae > Oncorhynchus > Oncorhynchus kisutch. The sequence goes on from NC_034182.2 coordinate 33,928,431, forward strand.
GAATGGAGGGGGAGAGGAAGGATAGATGACAGGAGAGGACAAAGGGGAAGAGGAGAGGAAGGATAGATGACAGGAGAGGACAGAAGGGAAGAGGAGAGGAAGGATAGATGTCAGGAGAGGACAGAAGGGAAGAGGAGAGGAAGGATAGATGATAGGAGAGGACAGAAGGGAAGAGGAGAGGAAGGATAGATGACAGGAGAGGACAGAAGGGAAGAGGAGAGGAAGGATAGATGTCAGGAGAGGACAGAAGGGAGGGGGAGAGGAAGGATAGATGAGGGAGAGGACAGAAGGGAGGGGGAGAGGAAGGATAGATGTCAGGAGAGGACAGAAGGGGGGGGAGGATAGATGACAGGAGAGGACAGAAGGGAGGGGGAGAGGAAGGATAGATGAGGGAGAGGACAGAAGGGAGGGGGAGAGGAAGGATAGATGATAGGAGAGGACAGAAGGGAGGGGAGAGGAAGGATAGATGACAGGAGAGGAAGGATAGATGATAGGAGAGGACAGAAGGGAGGGGGAGAGGAAGGATAGATGACAGGAGAGGAAGGATAGATGATAGGAGAGGACAGAATGGAGAGGGAGAGGAAGGATAGATGACAGGAGAGGACAGAAGGGAGGGGGGAGAGGAAGGATAGATGATAGGAGAGGACAGAAGGGAGGGGGAGAGGAAGGATAGATGTCAGGAGAGGAAGGATAGATGATAGGAGAGGACAGAATGGAGGGGGAGAGGAAGGATAGATGACAGGAGAGGAAGGATAGATGATAGGAGAGGACAGAATGGAGGGGGAGAGGAAGGATAGATGACAGGAGAGGACAGAAGGGAGGGGGAGAGGAAGGATAGATGATAGGAGAGGAAGGATAGATGATAGGAGAGGACAGAATGGAGGGGGAGAGGAAGGATAGATGTCAGGAGAGGAAGGATAGATGATAGGAGAGGACAGAAGGGAGGGGGAGAGGAAGGATATATGACAGGAGAGGCAGGATAGATGATAGGAGAGGACAGAATGGAGGGGGAGAGGAAGGATAGATGCCAGGAGAGGAAGGATAGATGATAGGAGAGGACAGAAGGGTGGGGGAGAGGAAGGATAGATGATAGGAAAGGTCAGAAGGGAGGGGGAGAGGAAGGATAGATGACAGGAGAGGACAAAAGGGAAGAGGAGAGGAAGGATAGATGATAGGAGAGGACAGAAGGGAAGAGGAGAGGAAGGATAGATGATAGGAGAGGACAGAAGGGAAGAGGAGAGGAAGGATAGATGATAGGAGAGGACAGAAGGGAAGAGGAGAGGAAGGATAGATGACAGGAGAGGACAAAAGGGAAGAGGAGAGGAAGGATAGATGACAGGAGAGGACAAAAGGGAAGAGGAGAGGAAGGATAGATGACAGGAGAGGACAGAAGGGAAGAGGAGAGGAAGGATAGATGTCAGGAGAGGACAGAAGGGAGGGGGAGAGGAAGGATAGATGAGGGAGAGGACAGAAGGGAGGGGGAGAGGAAGGATAGATGTCAGGAGAGGACAGAAGGGGGGAGAGGAAGGATAGATGAGGGAGAGGACAGAAGGGAGGGGGAGAGGAAGGATAGATGTCAGGAGAGGACAGAAGGGGGGGGGGATAGATGACAGGAGAGGACAGAAGGGAGGGGGAGAGGAAGGATAGATGTCAGGAGAGGACAGAAGGGGGGGGGAGGATAGATGACAGGAGAGGACAGAAGGGAGGAGACGAAGGATAGATGACAGGAGAGGACAGAAGGGAGGGGGGAGAGGAAGGATAGATGTCAGGAGAGGACAGAAGGGAGGAGACAATGGATAGACTACAGGAGAGGACAGAAGGGAAGAGGAGAGGAAGGATAGATGACAGGAGAGGACAGAAGGGAGGAGACGATGGATAGACTACAGGAGAGGACAGAAGGGAAGAGGAGAAGAAGGATAGATGACAGGAGAGGACAAAAGGGAAGAGGAGAGGAAGGATAGATGTCAGGAGAGGACAGAAGGGAAGAGGAGAGGAAGGATAGATGACAGGAGAGGACAGAAGGGAGGAGACGATGGATAGACTACAGGAGAGGACAGAAGGGAAGAGGAGAGGAAGGATAGATGACAGGAGAGGACAAAAGGGAAGAGGAGAGGAAGGATAGATGACAGGAGAAGACAGACGGGAGAGGAAGGATAGATGTCAGGAGAGGACAGAAGGGAAGAGGAGAGGAAGGATAGATGAGGGAGAGGACAGAAGGGTGGGGGAGAGGAAGGATAGATGACAGGAGAGGACATAAGGGACGGGGAGAGGAAGGATAGATGACAGGAGAGGACAAAAGGGAAGAGGAGAGGAAGGATAGATGACAGGAGAGGACAGAAGGGAAGAGGAGAGGAAGGATAGATGTCAGGAGAGGACAGAAGGGAGGGGGAGAGGATGGATAGATGATAGGAGAGGACAGAAGGGAAGAGGAGAGGAAGGATAGATGATAGGAGAGGACAGAAGGGAAGAGGAGAGGAAGGATAGATGTCAGGAGAGGACAGAAGGGAGGGGGAGAGGAAGGATAGATGAGGGAGAGGACAGAAGGGGGGGAGGATAGATGACAGGAGAGGACAGAAGGGAGGGGGAGAGGAAGGATAGATGTCAGGAGAGGACAGAAGGGGGGGAGAGGATAGATGACAGGAGAGGACAGAAGGGAGGGGGAGAGGAAGGATAGATGAGGGAGAGGACAGAAGGGAGGGGGAGAGGAAGGATAGATGACAGGAGAGGACATAAGGGAGGGGGAGAGGAAGGATAGATGACAGGAGAGGACAAAAGGGAAGAGGAGAGGAAGGATAGATGACAGGAGAGGACAAAAGGGAAGAGGAGAGGAAGGATAGATGACAGGAGAGGACAGAAGGGAAGAGGAGAGGAAGGATAGATGTCAGGAGAGGACAGAAGGGAGGGGGAGAGGATGGATAGATGATAGGAGAGGACAGAAGGGAAGAGGAGAGGAAGGATAGATGATAGGAGAGGACAGAAGGGAAGAGGAGAGGAAGGATAGATGTCAGGAGAGGACAGAAGGGAGGGGGAGAGGAAGGATAGATGAGGGAGAGGACAGAAGGGGGGGGAGGATAGATGACAGGAGAGGACAGAAGGGAGGGGGAGAGGAAGGATAGATGTCAGGAGAGGACAGAAGGGGGGGAGAGGATAGATGACAGGAGAGGACAGAAGGGAGGGGGAGAGGAAGGATAGATGAGGGAGAGGACAGAAGGGAGGGGGAGAGGAAGGATAGATGTCAGGAGAGGACAGAAGTGGGGGGGTTGGAGGATAGATGACAGGAGAGGACAGAAGGGAGGTGGAGAGGAAGGATAGATGACAGGAGAGGACAGAAGGGAGGGGGAGAGGAAGGATAGATGTCAGGAGAGGACAGAAGGGAGGAGACAATGGATAGACTACAGGAGAGGACAGAAGGGAAGAGGAGAGGAAGGATAGATGACAGGAGAGGACAAAAGGGAAGAGGAGAGGAAGGATAGATGACAGGAGAGGACAGAAGGGAGGGGGAGAGGAAGGATAGATGAGGGAGAGGACAGAAGGCAGGGGGAGAGGAAGGATAGATGACAGGAGAGGACAGAAGGGAGGGGGAGAGGAAGGATAGATGACAGGAGAGGACATAAGGGAGGGGGAGAGGAAGGATAGATGACAGGAGAGGACATAAGGGAGGGGGAGAGGAAGGATAGATGTCAGGAGAGGACAGAAGGGAGGGGGAGAGGAAGGATAGATGACAGGAAGGGACAGAAGGAAGGGGGAGAGGAAGGATAGATGATAGGAGAGGACAGAAGGGAAGAGGAGAGGAAGGATAGATGACAGGAGAGGACAGAAGGAAGGGGGAGAGGAAGGATAGATGTCAGGAGAGGACAGAAGGGGGGGGGGATAGATGACAGGAGAGGACAGAAGGGAGGGGGAGAGGAAGGTTAGATGAAAGGAGAGGTCAGAAGGGAGGAGACAATGGATAGACTACAGGAGAGGACAGAAGGGAAGAGGAGAGGAAGGATAGATGACAGGAGAGGACAGAAGGGAGGGGGAGAGGAAGGATAGATGACAGGAGAGGCCAGAAGGGAGGGGGAGAGGAAGGATAGATGTCAGGAGAGGACAGAAGGGAGGAGACAATGGATAGACTACAGGAGAGGACAGAAGGGAAGAGGAGAGGAAGGATAGATGACAGGAGAGGACAAAAGGGAAGAGGAGAGGAAGGATAGATGACAGGAGAGGACAGAAGGGAGGGGGAGAGGAAGGATAGATGAGGGAGAGGACAGAAGGCAGGGGGAGAGGAAGGATAGATGACAGGAGAGGACAGAAGGGAGGGGGAGAGAGGAAGGATAGATGACAGGAGAGGACATAAGGGAGGGGGAGAGGAAGGATAGATGACAGGAGAGGACATAAGGGAGGGGGCGAGGAAGGATAGATGTCAGAAGAGGACAGAAGGGGGGGATAGATGACAGGAGAGGACAGAAGGGAGGGGGAGAGGAAGGTTAGATGAAAGGAGAGGTCAGACAGGAGGGGGAGAGGAAGGATAGATGTCAGGAGAGGACAGAAGGAAGGGGGAGAGGAAGGATAGATGACAGGAGAGGACATAAGGGAGGAGTAAAATATAGAATAGAGTGAGGAAAGAGAGATATCCGAGAGCTGATAACACATGTTGCATCTTCAGCTAATCTCTCCTTCTCCTCCCGGTCCCCCCACCACATCCACCTGTTAAGTCCCATCATCTTATCGAGCGATGAGTGATAAGATCAACGCCGAGATAAAAGACATCCTTCTCTCTTGCGCTCTTCATTTCTCTTTCTGAGAAGGCCATGAGGTATGTAATGACAGTAGTAATATCTCTTTCTCTCCCTCTGCCTTACTCGCTCCCTCTCAGTCTCTCTCCATTTCTCTATCTGTGTCCCTCCCTCTCCTCATCTGTCTCTTTCTTTCTGAGAATGCCCAGATGAGGTAGCTGAGGGAAGCAGAAATATCTCTCTACCTCTCCCTCTCTCTCTTGCCTTCTCTCCCTATCTGGGAGACTTCCTGATGGACTCTCCAATTGCTGCGTGATGTCACTTCCCCTGGACCGCTTTAAATGGATCTCATGATGTCACCCATGGGGGAGCTGGAGTGGACAGACAGTGATACAGATGACTGATGCCGTAGAGGAGACTGGAGAGAGAGGTGCCATTAGCTGGGTCTAAAGAGAGCCACTGGAGACGCAGAGAAGAGAGGAGAGGAGGAGAGAAGCTTTTCTTTTGCCCTGTCAGCTCATTATCACAAAGCCTCATTCATGCATCATAATCGAGTGGGATGCGGACTTGTTAAGGTGGAGCTGGAGTTTGTCGGAGTGTGTGTGTGTGTGTGTGTGTGCGTGCGTGCGTGCGTTCGTGTGTCTGCGTTCGTGTGTGTGTGTGTGTGTGTGTGTGCTTGTTACCTTCCTGCTGCATTGTTTCTTACATGGCACATCCTCAAGAGACCAGGCAGTGATGTAATTATCTCCTCCTCCACACGGAGAACCCTTTCACCTGCTCTCTTTCTCGTCAGGTAGACATATCTGTCCATCACTCTCTCTTTTCTTCTACATCTTATTAAGTCTATTCTACCACCTGCCCTCTTTCTCATCAGGTAGACATCTCTGTCCATCACTCTCTCTTTTCTTCTACATCTTATTAAGTCTATTCTACCACCTGCCCTCTTTCTCATCAGGTAGACATCTCTGTCCATCACTCTCTCTTTTCTTCTACATCTTATTAAGTCTATTCTACCACCTGCCCTCTTTCTCATCAGGTAGACATCTCTGTCCATCACTCTCTCTTTTCCTTCTACGTCTTATCAAGTCTATTCTACCACCTGCCCTCTTTCTCATCAGGTAGACATCTCTGTCCATCCCTCTCTCTTTTCCTTCTACGTCTTATCAAGTCTATTCTACCACCTGCCCTCTTTCTCGTCAGGTAGACATCTCTGTCCACCACTCTCTCTTTTCCTTCTACGTCTTATCAAGTCTATTCTACCACCTGCCCTCTTTCTCATCAGGTAGACATCTCTGCCTCTCACTCTGTCTTTTCCTTCTACGTCTTATCAAGTCTATTCTACCACATGCTCTACTTGGTCACAGAAAGTGTTCCACAGCGCTACTCCTATTGAGAGACTTGTCTCAGGCTGTGTTAAGATGAATCACAGGCAAACACGGTATCCGGTGGATAAGGGGCGAGGGGAGGTGGGGGTTACAGTACCTGTTAGGGATTCATTCTGGGGACATGACGGCCTGTATATGCCCGTGAGACCACACCACCTGCTTGCCTTCCAGCCTGCCTGCCAGGAACAAAGAACCAGAGGGGAGTAGAGCCTCCCACCTTCACAACTACATTCTTGTCTCTCACACAGCCAGCTGCACTGCTAAGGTGTGGCAATTTCCCAAGAAATCCAGTGACAGAACTCCATCGCATAAAAGTTTGGACAAAGCAAAAATATGATCAGTTTGTTGATTTTGCAGTGTGAGAACAGGACATCTTCCTTGGCGCTTCTGTATCAGAAGCTTTGGCTGACATCACGCAAACAAGGGACATTGTCACATCAACAACGCAGACAAGTCTGATAACGATACAAAACAGAGGAGAAAATAAGATGGAGAAAGAGTGCTTAAGTTAGTGAACGAGGCATGAGGGAAGAAACGCAGAGAGGGGTGTGGAGGGCGGGGCGGTTATGGAGGTTAGCCTTTCTTCTTGAAGCAGAATATCGAAAGACCGACGGCGATCTTGTGAGATGAAAACCATTTCAATATTTAATCTGGTGTGCGAGGTGGCAGTGGGAGGTTTTGATTCACAGCCTTGGCAGAGGAGGGGCCCTAAGTTCCTCTGAGGGACACCTGGGGTGGGGAGCGTGAAGAGAACTGTCTGTTGGGATTATTTGGGGACCCTCGTCTCTACTGTATTTGTTGATTTCATCTCTCGAGAAATTAGAACAAATAGCATATAGAAATGTAAGGAATTGAATGTAAATACGTATTCAATCTCACACAAATGATCAAGGACCCTACCAGGTACAACCCCAAATCCGTAAACATGGGCACCCTCATAGATATTATCCTGACCAGTTTGCCCTCCAAATACACCTCTGCTGTTTTCAACCAAGATCTCAGCGATCACTGCCTCATTGCCTGCATCCGCTATGGGTCCGCGGTCATCACTGTCAAACGCTCCCTAAAACACTTCTCCGAGCAGGCCTTTCTAATCGACCTGGCCCGGGTATCCTGGAAGGATATTGACCTCATCCCGTCAGTCAAAAATGCTTGGTCGTTCTTTAAAAGTAATTTCCTCACCATCTTAAATAAGCATGTCCCTTTCAAAAAATGTAGAACTAAGAACAGATATAGCCCTTGGTTCACTCCAGACCTGGCTGCCCTTAACCAGCAAAAAAAACATCCTGCGGCGGACTGCAATAGCTTCGAAAAGTCCCTGCGATATGCAACTGTTCAGGAAAATCAGGAACCAATACACACAGTCAGTCAGGAAAGCAAAGGCTAGCTTTTTCAAACAGAAATATGTATCCTGTAGCTCTAACTCCCAAAGGTTTTGGGACACTGTAAAGTCCATGGAGAACAAGAGCACCTCTTACCAGCTGTCCACTGCACTGAGGCTAGGCAACATGGTCACCACCGATAAATACATGATAATCGAAAATTTCAATAGGCATTTCTCTACGGCTGGCCATGCTTTCCTCCTGGCTACACCAACCCTGGCTAACAGCTCCGCACCCCCCGCAGCTACTTGCCCAAGCCTGCCCAGCTTCTCCTTCACCCATATCCAGATCGCAAATTATTCGCCGCCATTGTTGTAACCCCTATTACCAGTCTGTTCAACCTCTCTTTCGTATCGTCCAAGATCCCTAAAGATTGGAAAGCTGCCGCGGTCATCCACCCGCTTCAAAGGGGGAGACACTCTAGACCCAAACTGTTATAGACCTATATCTATCCTGCCCTGCCTTTCTAAAGTCTTTAAAAGCCAAGTTAATAAACAGATCACTGACCATTTCGAATCCCACCGTACTTTCATGGGTGCACCTCAGCCACGCTCAAGGTACTAAACAATATCATAATCGCCATCGATAAAAGACAGTACTGTGCAGCCGTCTTCATTGACCTGGCCAAGGCTTTCGACTCTGTCAATCACCGTATTCTTATCGGCAGACTCAATAGCCTTGGTTTCTCAAATGACTGCCTCGCCTGGTTCACCAACTACTTCGCAGATAGAGTTCAGTGTGTCAAATCGGAGGGCCTGTTGTCCGGACCTCTGGCAGTCTCTATGGTTGGTACCACAGGGTTCAATTCTCGGGCCGACTCTTTTCTCTGTGTATATCAACAATGTCGCTCTTGCTGCGGGTGATTCCCTGATCCACCTCTATGCAGATGACGCCCTTGCTGTCTCTGCCTGGCCGGTTCCCCTCTTTCCACTGGGATTCTCTGCCTCTAACCCTATTACAGGGCCCCCCCCCCCTGGGTTGTGCCATGGCGGAGATCTTTGTGGGCTATACTCTGCCTTGTCTCAGGATGGTAAGTTGGTGGTTGAAGATATCCCTCTAGTGGTGTGGGGGCTGTGCATTGGCAAAGTGGGTGGGGTTATATCCTTCCTGTTTGGCCCTGTCTGGGGGTGTCATCGGATGGGGCCACAGTGTCTCCTGACCCTCCTGTCTCAGCCTCCAGTATTTATGCTGCAGTATGTTATGTGTCGGGGGGCTAGGGTCAGTTTGTTATAGCTGGAGTACTTCTCCTGTCCTATCCGGTGTCCTGTGTGAATTTAAGTATGCTCTCTCTAATTCTCTCTTTCTTTCTTTCTCTCGGAGGACCTGAGCCCTAGGACCATGCCTCAGGACTACCTGGCATGATGACTCCTTGCTGTCCCCAGTCCACCTGGCCGTGCTGCTGCTCCAGTTTCAACTGTTCTGCCTGTGATTATTATTATTTGACCATGCTGGTCATTTATGAACATTTGAACATCTTGGCCATGTTCTGTTATAATCTCCACCCGGCACAGCCAGAAGAGGACTGGCCACCCCACATAGCCTGGTTCCTCTCTAGGTTTCTTCCTAGGTTTTGGCCTTTCTAGGGAGTTTTTCCTAGCCACCGTGCTTCTACACCTGCATTGCTTGCTGTTTGGGGTTTTAGGCTGGGTTTCTGTACAGCACTTTGAGATATCAGCTGATGTACGAAGGGCTATGTAAATAAATTTGATTTGATTTGATGACACCATTCGGTATACATCTGACCCTTCTTTGGACCCTGTGTTAACTAACCTCCAAACGAGCTTCAATGCCATACAACACTCCTTCCGTGGCCTCCAACTGCTCTTAAATGCTAGCAAAACCAAATGCATGCTTTTCAACTGTTCGCTGCCCGCACCCGCCCGCCCGCCAAGCTTCACTACTCTGGACGGTTCTGACCTAGAATACGTGGAAAACTACAAATACCTAGGTGTCTGGCTAGACTGTAAACTCTCCTTCCAGACTCATATCAAACATCTCCAAGCTTTCTATTTAGCAACAAAGCCTCCTTCACTCACGCCGCCAAACTTACCCTAGTAAAACGGACTATCGGCGATGTCATCTACAAAATAGCTTCCAATACTCTATTCAGCAAATTGGATGCAGTCTATCACAGTGCCATCCGTTTTGTTACCAAAGGTCATCTACAAGTCCATGCTAGGTAAAGCTCCACCTTATCTCAGCTCACTGGTCACGACAACAACGCCCACCCAGCATGCACTCCAGCAGGTATATCTCACTGGTCATCCCCAAAGCCAACACCTCCTTTGGCCGCCTTTCCTTCCAGTTCTCTGCTGCCAGTGACTGGAACGAATAGCAAAAATCGCTGAAGCTGGAGACTTACATTTTCCTCACTAGCTTTAAACATCAGCTATCTGAGCAGCTAACCGATCGCTGCAGCTGTACATAGTCCATCTGTAAATAGCCCACCCTACCTATCTACCTACCTCATCCCCATATTGTTTTTTCATTTACTTTGCTGCTCTTTTGCACACCAGTATCACTACTTACACACCATCATCTGCTCATCATCATCTGCTCATCAATCACTCCAGTGTTAATCTGCTAAATTATAATTACTTTGCTACTATGGCCTATTTAATTGCCTTACCTCCTCACGCCATTTGCACACACTGTATATAGACTTTATGTTTTTCTATTGTATTATTGACTGTATGCTTGTTTATTCCATGTGTAACTCTGTGTTGTTGTTTCTGTCGCACTGCTTTGCTTTATTCTTGGCCAGGTCGCAGTTGTAAATGAGAACTTGTTAAATAAAGGTGAAAAAAAAAAATTGGTCTATACAATCTAACTCCCAGTTGTCCTCTTGTCTGAGTCCGGGCCTTTCCCTAGTGCAGTGAGAAGGAGCAAAGGAAGCAGACTTCAAACAGCAGGACTGTAGAAGGCGCCCTGCGGTTGAAACTGCCGCTTTGAACAGCCATATTTCTCACTAAAGAACGCCGCCTGCACATCCCTGTTTACACACATCCCCGGCTAGCCTTGGGGGCCCGGGATTGAGCGCTAAAGCACTTCCTCCAGACTAAAAACAAACATCCCTCCATCCCTCCCTCATTGCTTCCCTGCATTTCCATTCCTCCCTCTCCCATTACCTAGACTCCAGGTGTTCTGGGATAACTCGATGTGAACTATGCAGTAGAACAGAGGCTCTCCACTGAGCATGTTCAGAAATCCACACGTTTGGCCAACCAAGGAAGAGTATACATGCAAAAACATCCTACAGGGAATATGACCCCTCATAGCAATAAGGCTTTGAGTGTGAAGGCTACATAGACTGTTCATCATAACGTGCTACATGATAGCTAGGCTATTTCTAATCTGACTCTATTTAAGTTAGTCGTTTCAGAAGACACCGCAGCGTATTACATCAATGCTGACGAACGCGGGCTAGTACTAATCTAGGTCAGGGCTGGATGTGCCTAGGGAGCAGCCTTAGAAGACTGCAAACATCAAACTCGATAGATTAAGCCATGTCTACCTCACAGGCCTCAACCCTGATACCACATAATGGATCCAAGATGGAGGTCAAATGAGATTGATTTTCAGTCTAGGGGCTCACTGGCTGTGTTTTAGCCTATTGGTGGGGATGAGGTCATTTGTCTTGGTTCCAGAACCATGGGATTTAAAAATCCCTCATTCAATTTGAAAGACAGGGGGAAAACATGTTGTTCATGCAAACCCCAAAGTAGGATCAGGGAAGTGTGTGTGTGTGTGTGTGTGTGTGTGTGTGTGTGTGTGTGTGTGTGTGTGTGTGTGTGTGTGTGTGTGTGTGTGTGTGTGTGTGTGTGTGTGTGTGTGTGTGTGTGTGTGTGTCAAAGAGAAGACTGAGGGAGGTCTAATCGAAACCCGCCTCATGCTTGTACACTGACCAGGGGTGTCATTGGCTTCATCAATAAGTGCATCGATGACTTCATCCCAACAGTGACCGTATGTACATACCCCAACCAGAAGCCATGGATTACAGGTGACATCCGCACTGAGCTAAAGGCAAGAGCTGCCGCTTTCAAGGAGCGGGACTTATAAGCTTATAAGAAATCCCGCTATGCCCTGCGACGAACCATCAAACAGGCAAAGCGTCAATACAGGACTAAGATCGAATCGTACTACACCGGCTCTGACGCTCGTCAGATGTGGCCGGGCATTTTCAACCTCCCCCTGTCCGTGTCTGTAATACCAACATGTTTTAAGCAGACCACCATAGTGCCTGTGGCTAAGAACACTAACGTAACCTGCCTAAATGTCTGCACGGCCAGGCACGACTCCAACACCATCATTAAGTTTGGCGATGACACAACATTGGTAGGCCTGATAACCGACAACGATGAGGCAGCCTATAGGGAGGATGTCAGAGACCTGGCCATGAGGTGCCAGGACAACAACCTCTCAACATGATCAAGACTAAGGAGATTCCCCCTCAGGAGACTGAAAAGATTTGGCATGTTTCCTCAGATCCTCAAAATGTTCTACAGCTGCACCATCGAGAGCATCTTGACTGGTTGCATCACTGCCTGGTATGGCAACTGATCGGCCTCCGACTTGGCCTAGTACATGTACATATTACCTCAACTAACCGGTGCCCCTGACATTGATTCTGTACCGGTACCCCCTGTATATAGTCTTTTTTTTAAACTGCATTGTTGGTTAGGGGCTTCTAAGTAAGTATTTCACCTGTTGTATTCGGTGTGTGGGACTAATAATATTTGATTTGATTTGAAGCACCCCAAAGTATGTGAGGATTTATTTGTATTTGTATTTTATTTAACCTTTATTTAACTAGGCAAGTCAGTTAAGGACACATTTGTGTTTACAATGATGGCCTACCGAAAGGCAAAAGGCCTCCTCGGGGTCTGGAAAAATTGTCTGGAGAGATGTCTGGGGGTGGTCTGGAGGGGGGCTATGCCCCTCGTCTGTAAGTTGCAATATTTTGAATTTCTCAAACACCTGAAACAATCTGTAATCTAGAGTCATAATCATTATTATCATGCTAGCAGATACCCACAGACTTCCAGTTATTATGCTAATGCTAGTTAGCATTGGCTAGCAAAACTACTTCTAACTTCCTTCATACTGGACACAGAGACATGAAAATGGTAACCAGGAGTTCATCTTACCCTGGGAAAGTAGATGAAGGGCCTCATTGCCAAAATCCCTACGTATCCCTTTATTTCTAATTAAAAAATATGTCTTTATTTTGTTGTGTGTCTATGCATACCTCTTGAGCTGTCGGTATCCTCCTGACTAGTGTTTTTTTTTTTTTATAACTAAATATGCTTCTCTGCATCTCTGCTAAAATATTGGTAAAATATTGAAAATAATGAGTCTCATTAAGTACATTTAGTTATTGCTTGCTTTTCTAAAGTATGCCAACCTTGCCAGCAGGCATGCCAGCTAAGATAGTTAGACAAGCTAGCTACACTAACTTGAATGATATCCTGAATTGGCTTCTTGGTAGCTTCTTATGAGGTTGGGAGATTGGGAACCTACTGTATCTGGGCTAGCTAAAGCCAAGCTGTGCCCTTTATGGATATGACCTCTGACCCTGACTACTCAACTGTGCGATCAGTAGTGAGTCAGGACGATGGAGCTTTTGTGTAGTGCTTTTTAAAAAGACTAGTTCTCCTTTAAAAAAAAAAGTCAATTGGGGTGAATTAAACAGAAATATACATGACAGACTAACCAGGTGAATCCAGGTGAAAGCTATGATCCCTTATTGATGTCACTTGTTAAATCCACTTCAATCAGTGTAGATGAAGGGGAAGACATGTTAAATAAGGAATGTTAAGCCTTGAGACAATTGAGACATGGATTATGTATGTGTGCTATTCAGAGGGTGAAAATGGGCAAGATAACATATTTAAATGCCTTTGAACGGGGTATGATACTAGGTTCCAGGCACACCAGTTTGGGTCAAGAAGGGTAACGCTGCTGGGTTTTTCACGCTCAACAGTTTCCCGTGTGTTACAAGAATGGTCCACCACCCAAAGTACATCCAGCCAACTAGACACAACTGTGGGAAGCATTGGAGTCAACATGGGCCATCATCTCTGAGTCACTGTGTTGTTGTTCTCCTACACCACCCCTGCGTCACTGTGTTGTTGTTCTCCTCCCCAACCCCTGAGTCACTGTGTTGTTGTTCTCCTCCCCAACCCCTGAGTCACTGTGTTGTTGTTCTCCTCCCCCACCCCTGAGTCACTGTGTTGTTGTTCTCCTCCCCAACCCCTGAGTCACTGTGTTGTTGTTCTCCTACACCACCCCTGAGTCACTGTGTTGTTGTTCTCCTCCCCCACCCCTGAGTCACTGTGTTGTTGTTCTCCTCCCCAACCCCTGAGTCACTGTGTTGTTGTTCTCCTCCCCCACCCCTGAGTCACTGTGTTGTTGTTCTCCTCCCCAACCCCTGAGTCACTGTGTTGTTGTTCTCCTACACCACCCCTGAGTCACTGTGTTGTTGTTCTCCTCCCCCACTGCTGAGTCACTGTGTTGTTGTTCTCCTCCCCAACCCCTGAGTCACTGTGTTGTTGTTCTCCTCCCCCACCCCTGAGTCACTGTGTTGTTGTTCTCCTCCCCACCCCTGGGTCACTGTGTTGTTGTTCTCCTCCCCAACCCCTGAGTCACTGTGTTGTTGTTCTCCTCCACCACCCCTGAGTCACTGTGTTGTTGTTCTCCTCCCCCACCCCTGAGTCACTGTGTTGTTGTTCTCCTCCCCAACCCCTGAGTCACTGTGTTGTTGTTCTCCTCCCCCACCCCTGAGTCACTGTGTTGTTGTTCTCCTCCCCACCCCTGGGTCACTGTGTTGTTGTTCTCCTCCCCAACCCCTGAGTCACTGTGTTGTTGCTCTCCTCCACCACCCCTGAGTCACTGTGTTGTTGTTCTCCTCCCCAACCCCTGAGTCATTGTGTTGTTGTTCTCCTCCACCACCCCTGAGTCACTGTGATGTTGTTCTCCTACACCACCCCTGAGTCACTGTGTTGTTGTTCTCCTACACCACCCCTGAGTCATTGTGTTGTTGTTCTCCTCCACCACCCCTGAGTCACTGTGTTGTTGCTCTCTGACACCACCCCTGAGTCACTGTGGTGTAGCGAGGAAAATGTGCCAATAACAAATGTTCTTAGTAAGAGTTGACATGGACAGAGAGAGGGATACATAGAGAGGGAGACAGAGAGAGGGAGACAGAGAGAGGGGTAGAGAGAGAGAGAGAGAGAGGTAGAGAGAGACAGAGAGACAGACAGAGAGACAGACAGAGAGACAGACAGAGAGACAGACAGAGACAAAGGTACAGAGAGAGAGATAGAGAGAGAAATACAGAGAGAGAGGTAGAGAGAGAGAGGGAGAGAGAGAGAGAGAGAGAGAGAGAGAGAGGGAGAGAGAGAGAGAGAGAGAGAGGGAGAGAGAGACAGAGAGAGAGAGAGAGAGAGAGAGAGAGACCAGACAAATGAGAAGTGATACATTACAGAGGAAGTGAAGATTAATTGTGAAAAGGGAGGAGACAGGGCAGAGACAGGGCGGAGACAGGGCGGAAACAGGGCGGAGAGAGGGCGGAGACAGTGGTCCAGAAGAGAGAGGGGTAGGGGCTATTTCCTGCCAGATATCACGCAGCTGTCACGATCGTCGTCAAGGAAATGACCGGACCTAGGTGCAGCGTGGTAAGCGTGAATATCTGGTGCTTAAAGGTGGCACCACTCGTCCTGGCTGAATGCCCACTTTGGCCCGGCACGTACGGAGTGCAGGCATAGGATGCACTGGGCTGTGGCAGCGCACCGGAGAGACAGTGCGTAGAGCCGGCGCAGGATACCCTGGGCCAAAGAGGCGCACCAGAGACCAGGAGCGCTGTGCTGGCACAATCTGTCCTGGCTGGATGCCCACTTTAGCACGACACATGAAGAGAGCTGGCTCAGAGCGCACCAGGCTGTGAACGCGAACCGGAGACACCGTGCTAACACGGTGCCTGAACAGTACCACGCTCTCTACCGTGAGCACGGGGAGTTAACTCCGCCAACCTCCCCGTGTGCCCCCCCCCAAAATGTTTTGGAGTGGCCTCTCAGTCTTCCTTGTCAGCCGTGACCCTGTGTAACGCTGGGCCCCTTTACTAGCTGCTTCCGCCTTCCTAGTTGCTTCCACCTGCTTCCACGGCAGGCGATCCTTTCCAGCCAGGATCTCCTCCCACGTCCAGGATCCCTTTCCTTCCAGAATGTCTTCCCATGTCCACTCTGTCTGCTCCTCCCGGCCACGCCGCTTAGTCCGTTTGTGGTGGGTAGTTCTGTAACGGCTGTGGTCGGATGAAGAAGGAGACCAAGGTCCAGCGTGGTAGGCGTTCATGATTTTTAATAAAACTGAACACCTCAACAAAATAACAAATTTGAACAAAACGAAACAGTTCTGTCAGGTGCAGACACTAAACAGAAAACAACTACCCACAAAACCCAAACGAAAAAGGACAACTTATATATGATCCCCAATCAGAGACAATGATAGACAGCTGCCTCTGATTGGGAACCACACCAACATAGAAATAAAGAAACTAGAATGCCCACCCTAGTCAGCAGCGCTTTAGTTAATCCAACAATTGCGTGATTTCCATCCAGCCTTTTGATGGGGTCGGGGAAGTGTCAATTATCATCCATTAAGTTAAAATCTCTTAAGGATCGGACCCTTTTTTTTCAATTTTCATCTAAAATTACATACCCAAATCTTAATGCCTGTAGCTCAGGACCTAAAGCAAGGATGTGCATATTATTGATACCATTTGAAGTTTGTGGAAATGTGAAATTATTGTAGGAGAATATAACACATTAGCTCTGTTTTTTTTCCATCATCTTTGAAATGCAAGAGAAATACAATTATATGACTTAGGAGTCTAGGCGCAATTTAGATTCTTGCCACTAGAAGGCAGCAGTGGGTGTGCAAGGACTTAGACAGATCCAATGAACCATTGTATTGCTGTTCAAAATGTTGTACCAAGTCTGCCCAAATGTGCCTAATTGGTCAAGTGATACATTTGCATGTACATAACTGTGCACTTTCCTCAAACAATAGCATGGGGGGGTCACCGTTCCCATAGAGGATTTAATTACTTGAGTAAAGGTTTAAGGGCAGCCATGTCATAGGTTGCCAGTTCTGCTCCAGAGATGGCCTAAGGAAGAAGAGGAGGGATGGGAGGTTGTTGTAGTGGTGGTGGGCAGAGAATGACCAGCGCTTGGTAATTACATATACTATAATGTCCACCTTTCCACAGAAACAAAGTGCCTCATCATGTGACTGGGGCCTCTCCCTGCTCTCATCCTGCCAGTTAACCCTGAGACAAGTTAATGGTCAGATGGCGTGAGAGTCTCGCTGTCGGGTTAAGTCATTAGACATGGTGAAGGGAGAGTCTGAATGTCACTTCAGAAATCTCACTGTGTGAAAAGTGGTGTGTCTGACGTCTGTAAGACAGATCTTTAACTCTCTCAGTATTCTGATCACTTGCTGATATGAGATGATTTCAGTTAAAGGCCCTGGAGTGGCCCGCCCCCCTGTGGTGCAAGAAAAGGTCAGGACAAGACTCGGTCCCCCGTCTGGAATTTAAAGGACTGCTCTGACTCCTCATCTCTTATTTACCTCCTCTCTTCCACTCTCCCTTGTTCACTGCCCCTGTGGAATGCTGGGTGGTTTGTTTGTCTCTCTCTCTCTCTCCCTCTCTCTCTCTCTCTCTCTCTCCCTCTCTCTGTCGCTCTCTCTCGCTCTCTCTCTCTCTCTCTCTCTCTCTCCCTCTCTCTGTCGCTCTCTCTCTCTCTCTCTCTCCCTCTCTCTCTCTCTCTCTCTCTCTCTCTCTCTCCTCCCTTGATCATTGACTCATCCTGCTTTTCTATAGACATGCTCTGAGAGAGAAACAGACTGCATTACCAATTACAACACCAGCCTTATCAACTTAAATTAAAGACCTCCTCGTCAACTTAAATTCTGGGGACATGGGAGGTCTCTTAGGTGTCAGCTTATGTACACAACTCAAACTCCTGGCAAGGAGGGGTTGCAGTGAAAAAAAGAGACATCTATTGTGTTCTACTTAGCACATTTTCTCCCCTGTTGCAATTGTGGGTCCCGGCTCAAAATGAGCTTTCAGACTTAGTTCCCTTACAACCCTGCAAAGGCTATTAAAGGGGAAGGGACGTAATGTTGGTTCAGCATTTTGATACACATCGTTGTTCTTTCTCCCCCACAACCTTTCTTTTTAAAGCACTTACTGTAGGAAATGTTTTGCCAGGGGTGGCCCAGCAGTGCCCGAGCTAAAACACAATCTAAAACCCAGCAGTGCCCGAGCTAAAAACACAATCGCATACTCTATTTACAAGCATTTGTCCCATGAATAATACAACACTAAACCACAAGCCCCAGTCAGAAAAAAGGGCCAGCTCACCTCCACCGTCGGGCAAAAAGAACAGTAAGCTCTGTCCATGCCTTGTCAGCCGGTTACAAACAGCTCTGTCCATGCCTTGTCAGCCGGTTACAAACAGCTCTGTCCATGCCTTGTCAGCCGGTTACAAACAGCTCTGTCCATGCCTTGTCAGCCGGTTACAAACAGCTCTGTCCATGCCTTGTCAGCCGGTTACAAACAGCTCTGTCCATGCCTTGTCAGCCGGTTACAAACAGCTCTGTCCATGCCTTGTCAGCCGGTTACAACAGCTCTGTCCATGCCTTGTCAGCCGGTTACAAACAGCTCTGTCCATGTCTTGTCAGCCGGTTACAAACAGCTCTGTCCATGCCTTGTCAGCCGGTTACAAACAGCTCTGTCCATGCCTTGTCAGCCGGTTACAAACAGCTCTGTCCATGCCTTGTCAGCCGGTTACAAACAGCTCTGTCCATGCCTTGTCAGCCGGTTACAAACAGCTCTGTCCATGCCTTGTCAGCCGGTTACAAACAGCTCTGTCCATGCCTTGTCAGCCGGGTTACAAACAGCTCTGTCCATGCCTTGTCAGCCGGTTACAAACAGCTCTGTCCATGCCTTGTCAGCCGGTTACAAACAGCTCTGTCCATGCCTTGTCAGCCAGTTACAAACAGCTCTGTCCATTCCTTGTCAGCCGGTTACAAACAGCTCTGTCCATGCCTTGTCAGCCGGTTACAAACAGCTCTGTCCATGCCTTGTCAGCCGGTTACAAACAGCTCTGTCCATGCCTTGTCAGCCAGTTACAAACAGCTCTGTCCATGCCTTGTCAGCCGGTTACAAACAGCTCTGTCCATGCCTTGTCAGCCGGTTACAAACAGCTCTGTCCATGCCTTGTCAGCCGGTTACAAACAGTGGGAGGTGAAATATCTCATTTTAAATTGTGAAACTTATGAGACCAAGGATGGTAATGAAACCAAACTTGATAATGACGTGTCTGGAAACCTTTACCAAGATTACTCAATAAACTTGCCAAAAGCTTGCAATGTCAATCGTGCAAATTTATTCATACAATTCTTCCCAAAGGGGCTTTAGGTTTGTCTGTGTATTTTGTTAAGCCCAATAAATATTCAGAGTACAGAGCTGTCTGTACTGTCAACATAATACTATTCTCCATGCGCAAGGACATCGGGCTGTTTTGTAATGCCTGCGCATCAGTCGACCTTCTTATCCACACTGCTGGAATAACACTACAGTGTACACTGAGTGTACAAAACATTAAGAACACCTGTCACATATTCAGTTGCCCCCCCCCCCCCCCCCCACACACCTTTTGCCCTCAGAACAGCCTCACTTCGTCAGGGCAGGGACTCTACAAGGTGTCAGAAGCGTTCCACAGGGATGCTGCCCCATGTTGACTCCAATGCTTCCCACAGTTGTGTCAAGTTGACTGGATGTCCTTTGGGTGGTGGACCATTCTTGATACACACAGGAAGCTGTTGAGTGTGAAACCCAGCAGCATTGCAGTTCTTGACACAAACCAGTACTCCTGGCATCTAGTACCATACCCAGTTCAAAGGCACTTAAATATTTTATCTTGCCCATTCACCCTCTGAAGGGCACATGTACACAATCCATGTCTCAAGGCTTATACATCCTTCTTTAACCCGTCTCCTCCCCTTCATCTATGCTGATTGAAGTGGATTTAACAGGTGAAAACAATAAGGGATCATAGCTTTCACCTGGATTCACCTGGTCAGTCTATGTTCATAATGTTTTGTACACTCAGTGTTTGTGTTGATGAATAACATTCATCGGCGGTTATTTTCTCATCGTTATTACGGAAATCGGAGAGACTGATTCACTATGAGGTGTGTTACCAAAGGATGATGCCTGCTGGGAATGAACATGTACTGGTGGAGTCTACATTTTGCTGCAGAGAGACAGACAGAGAGAGGTAGAGAGAGAGAGATGGAGAGACAGAGAGAGTGAGAGAGAGAGGAGACAGAGAGAGAGAGATGGGGAGACAGAGAGAGATGGGGAGAGAGAGAGAGAGAGAGAGAGAGAGAGAGAGAGAGAGAGAGAGAGAGAGAGAGAGAGAGAGAGAGAGACATACCTTGGCCTAAACATCAGCACCACAGGTAACTTCCACAAAGCTGTGAACGATCTGAGAGACAAGGCAAGAAGGGCATTCTATGCCATCAAAAGAGACATAAATTTCAACATACCAATTAGGATTTGGCAAAAAATACTTGAATCAGTCATAGAGCCCATTGCCCTTTATGGTTGTGAGGTCTGGGGTCCGCTCACCAACCAAGACTTCACAAAATGGGACAAACACCAAATTGAGACTCTGCACGCAGAATTCTGCAAAAATATCCTCCGTGTACAACGTAGAACACCAAATAATGCATGCAGAGCAGAATTAGGCCGATACCCACTAATTATCAAAATCCAGAAAAGAGCTGTTAAATTCTACAACCACCTAAAAGGAAGCGATTCACAAACCTTCCATAACAAAGCCATCACCTACAGAGAGATGAACCTGGAGAAGAGTCCCCTAAGTCCCCTAAGCAAGCTGGTCCAAACACAAACACACACTACAGAGCCCCAGGACAGCAGCACAATTAGACCCAACCAAATCATGAGAAAACAAAAAGATAACTACTTAACACATTGGAAAGAATTAACAAAAAAACAGAGCAAACTAGAATGCTATTTGGCCCTACACAGAGAGTACACAGCGGCAGAATACCTGACCACTGTGACTGACCCAAAATTAAGGAAAGCCTTGACTATGTACAGACTCAGTGAGCATAGCCTTGCTATTGAGAAAGGGCGCCGTAGGCAGACATGGCTCTCAAGAGAAGACAGGCTATGTGCTCACTGCCCACAAAATGAGGTGGAAACTGAGCTGCACTTCCTAACCTCCTGCCCAATGTATGACCATATTAGAGAGACATATTTCCCTCAGATTACACAGATCCACAAAGAATTCGAAAACAAATCCAATTTTGAAAAACTCCCATATCTACTGGGTGAAATTCCACAGTGTGCCATCACAGCAGCAAGATTTGTGACCTGTTGCCACGAGAAAAGGGCAACCAGTGAAGAACAAACACCATTGTAAATACAACCCATATTTATGCTTATTTATTTTATCTTGTGTCCTTTAGCCATTTGTACATTGTTAGAACACTGTATATATATATAATATGACATTTGTAATGTCTTTACTGTTTTGAAACTTCTGTATGTGTAATGTTTACTGTTAATTTTGTTGTTTTCACTTTATATATTCACTTTGTATGTTGTCTACCTCACTTGCTTTGGCAATGTTAACACATGTTTCCCATGCCAATAAAGCCCTTGAATTGAATTGAATTGAGAGGTAGAGAGGTAGAGAGAGAGACAGAGAGAGAGGTAGAGAGGTAGAGAGAGAGACAGAGAGAGAGAGGTAGAGAGGTAGAGAGAGAGACAGAGAGAGAGAGGTAGAGAGAGAGACAGAGAGAGGTAGAGAGAGAGAGAGAGGTAGAGAGAGAGAGGTAGAGAGGTAGAGAGGTAGAGAGAGAGGTAGAGAGAGAGAGAGAGAGAGAGGTAGAGGTAGAGAGAGAGAGGTAGAGAGGTAGAGAGAGAGACAGAGAGAGAGGTAGAGGTAGAGAGATAGAGATGGAGAGACAGAGAGAGAGGTAGAGAGGTAGAGAGAGAGACAGAGAGAGAGGTAGAGAGATAGAGACAGAGAGAGAGGTAGAGAGGTAGAGAGAGAGAGACAGAGAGAGAGGTAGAGAGAGAGAGATAGAGAGGTAGAGAGAGAGAGACAGAGAGAGAGGTAGAGAGAGAGATAGAGAGAGAGAGACAGAGAGAGAGGTAGAGAGAGAGACAGAGAGATAGACACAGCCGTGCTATATTACAGCGTTCCAAGAGCATCAAAAGGAGCAGTCTCTAACTTGTACATCTTTGTACTTCTGTTGTACAGAAACATACATAACTGATACACAGCACGTTACTATGGATACTAACTGGGCCGCCTACTGAGAATAACACCTGTCCATCCCAAATCTGCATAATGCAGTCAGCAAAGCATATCATCAAACTAATTACACAAGTCCACATCACAGTTACAGAGAGAGCGAAACAGAGAGAGAGAGACAGAGGGAGAGAGAAAGAGAGAGAAAGAGAGAGAGAGAGACAGAGGGAGAGAGAAAGAGAGAGAAAGAGAGAGACAAATATAGAGAGAGAGAGAAAGAGAGAGAAAGAGAGAGAGAGACAAAGATAGAGAGAGAGAGAAAGAGAGAATGAGAGAGAGAGAAAGAGAGAATGAGAGAGAGAGAATGAGAGAGAAAGAATGAGAGAGAGACAGAGAGAGAGAGATGGGAAAGAGAGAGAGAGAGAGAGAGAGTAGGAGAACTGCAGAAGCAAGAGAGAACCAGAGATGGTATGGCTGGAAAGAGAATAAGAATGACTGCAACACACGCCCATAGTGGTTTAGACAAACACACCAGATTCAACTAGTCATCAGGCCCTCACTGAGTTGAATCAGGTGTTTTTGTCAGGGGCTACAACAAATTGTGTGCTGTTGGGTGTACTGGAGGACCAGAGTTGGTAACCACTGGACTAGTCCATAGGTACTCCAACGAGATCATTCAGTGTTTTCATCCTCTGTCCCTGATAGCACCTCGAACAGGGTTCCATCGCTATTTACGTATTCCAAGCAACCATCTTGGATTGCATTTCACACCTCAAAGAAGTGTTTCAATCAAGGGGTTCAATATGTCTGATTTCCCCACTGTAAAAACAATGGGACATATTGGAATGCCGCGGACACAAATCAATATGGTTTCATTTGTGAATGTTATGCCATTGGGCTGGGTGAATTGATGTTAATAACTGGGTGTTGTACCGTTGTAAAGGGATGATGTATTCTCAGAGTGATCTCAATAGAATAAGGAGAGTTCAGAAGAAATAAAGTGGATGGTCTGAGAAAAGAGCATTGATCTGTTTGATATAATGCCTCGTTGGAGTTCCCAGCATGAGCTGGGTATTGATTTGGAATTCCTAAGAAAGTATAAATCAGATGAATGTTCAGCTCATGATAGTGTAGGAACCTAGGATTTAGAGCCATGACATATCAGCATTAAACCTCAATGCATGGAACCATTCTGACCGGGCCAGGACTCTTATATTGAAAGAAGAGAGAGCTGGGTTTATTCCCACAGTCAGACTAACTTTCCCACTTTGAAAGAAGTGTGGATTTTTTTCTCTCTCCATTTTTGTCTGGTTGAGACTACAAATTAGAGCAATGTAAATGAATGGTAAACGCAGTAAAAGACTCAGAGTGCACCACTGTAATAACTAGAGCACACACACACGCACGCACACACACACACACACACACAGGCAGGCACACACACATTAGGACTTCTCTTCATTCAATTAAATCCGGGCGAGTGAAAAGGGCCTTAGCGAAAACAGACCGGGAGCTCCAGCTCTTTTCTAGTTGAAGGTTAGAGTTTACAGCTGTGGGCAAATCATCCCCAGTAAATAAGCCTGTTGTCTCGCTGCTCGCCAAAAGGAGCAAAATATCAATAGGATTCTTCTCAGTCGCAGCCGAGGCTCCCCGGACAGATCGTAATAACTGCAAACGTCGTAAAAAAGATAGACGGAAAGAGAGAGAAAAATGTATTAAAACGTCACGAGCTGGGTCTGTGCTGTTAAACACGGCACATTGTATATTAGGAAGACCTGTGGAGATCAATGATTTGTCGTTTACGTTGGCCTCCAATTATTTATGATCTCACTAGCTATTCCTTATTCAGCCCCGCTTTAGAATGCCAGATTTTTTACACCTTACAAATTCCATTACAGATTTAGTGATAAAGCGGGACTGGGGTTTTTCAGGGAGGGGTGGGGGATAGGCGGTGGTGGGCGCACGGGCAGGGATACATACACACTCAAGCATGGATGGAAGGAACGAAGCAAGGCCAATGGAGAGGAGAGAGGTGAGGGTGTCCAACCTGATGATCTATATGAGATGCTTGTGTTTGGCTCTGATATCGACAGTGACATTCTGGTATGTGGGTTCGGATGAGAGAAATAGAGAGCAAAAAGAAGGTGTGGGCTACGGGGAGGGTGACAATATTCATATTCAATATTAAAATAATAATGTCTACTAATATTCTAGGCTCAGAGTCCCAGTCCATACTCCCCTACCGCAAAGGTCATTATTTCAGGCTGTCAGTGGCTCCACTGACAAACGCTCTCTGGTGCTTGCACAACACACACACCGTATCAACCACCTTGCCAATGTACTGTATCCATTCCTATGAGTCGTCGGTTTACTTCAGCAGACCAGTATTGTTCTGATGAGGGTTCCTCTTGGCTGGCTGACTGGCTGCAGATGTCGAGGGGTGAGTGTGTGTGTGTGTGTGTGTGTGTGTGTGTGTGTGTGTGTGTATGTGTGTGTGTGTGTGTGTGTGTGTGTGTGTGTGTGTGTGTGTGTGTGTGTGTGTGTGTGTGTGTGTGTGTGTGTGTGTGTGTGTGTGTGTGTGTGTGTGTGTGTGTGTGTATATGTGGGAGGGAGTGTTTGACTATGAGCTGAGGCAGCTTATGTTTGGTGCCAATGTGTGTGTGAGTGTGTGTGAGTGTGAGTGTGTGAGTGCGTGTGTGTGTGTGTGTTTATGTCGAGCAGCAGGCGAGAGATGAACAGCCTCCTTAATGACTCTCGGTCTCTGCATGTCTGGGTCCACTCTGGGTCCAGATCACTGAGGCTAAAAGACTGAGGAGAGACCAACACCATGGACACAGACCACCACAGAGAAACAGTCATCCATTCAATGATGCCTGAAACATACCCCAGGCTGTCTGTGTCTGTCTGTCTCAGTATTTGTATGTTGTGTGTGTGTGTGTGTGTGTGTCAGTGGTGGCTGCTGAGGGGCCATTGGCTTAATCACCTAGGCACCACACTGGGTCCATTTAGTCATCTGGGGAGATCACACTTGTCATTGCCATCATGTACAGGAAAAGAAACCATCGGAGAAGGAACAACAGCCACGGATAGCCAATTGTTCCTTTGAGCCAGACATGGACCAGTGATGTCCGATGTGTTAAAGAGCTATGAATCAATCTATGGCAAAAGCTGCCCTTGACAAAGAGGGCCCTCTATGTTGGACAAGAAGCCAAGAACATTGAGGGGAGAAGTAAAGAACATTAGCTACCACCATTTTATAGTTTTTCAATGAAGAGTTACTGTGCTGTACTGTGTTTCATCAGTGTGTGTTTTATTGAATTTCAATGAAGAGTTACTGTGCTGTACATCCGTGTGTGTTTGTGGTTGGAACGTACAGTATAGTTACTTAATATTCTTGTCATGAAAGCACCACAATGCATTCCAGAAATATACTAGGCATTAAGGAGCAGGGTTGGACTTAATTTGAATTCTGAAATATTAAAAAACCTTTAAAAAAATTGCTTCTACTTTTCAGTTTATTAAGAAGCCATTGAAAATAAATGATTATTTTTTTATATAACTGAATTGCAATTTAATTTTACTTCCTAAATGCCTTCAATTCCAAATGAGGCCAATCCTGTTAAGAAGCAGCAATTCAATGTCAGTCATGTTTTTGGGGAGGAGAATCATTTCTATTTGTAAAAAAGTTCTGCGGCCCACGGCTCTAACAGGGCGTCATGGTGTGGAGTGATCATTATCAATCACAGTAACCGTCTGCACCTGTGTGTGTGTGAGTAAATGTTATGCCGTGTGCATGTATGTGTTGATTGGTGTGTGGGAGGGAAGGAGGGGGGAGAGGGGATCACAAAATGCTTGAAGCGATAAACAGGAAAAGAGGGAAAAAGGAGGAGAAATCATTTCTTCCTGAAAGGCCCGTTGCTGGGCATCCTAAAGACACTGACGTCAGGGACGCCCTAGACCTCTGACCTCCTTCCATCCCTCCTTCAATTCATCCATAATCAACAACCTCTTGCTGAGGAACTCCTACACACAAAGGAAAGTTAGGGCCTCTGACACACTCTGCCCTAAGTTTGGATAGTAGCAAAAGGTGACGTTGACCTATGCATTGTGTAGGAAAGACGCAAATGATGTCTGTTTCCATTGCCATCGTGGGATGCATCAAAACAGGTGAAAGTGACACAATACCATACATGCTTTCTCTTTCCTACTGGGGCAAGTAACGCGCTACGCTGGAGCCCACTCCGCTAAAGAAAACTGATCACAGCAACAGCCATGTTTGTCATTTTGGTTGTAAGAGTTGATCAGAGACGGTATTTATTCAAATGTAATAACCATATTATTTTGTATTTGTTATAATGCAGCGGCAAGCAACTTTGAATCAGGACAAACTCCCAAATGCTGGGAATTGAAGAAATGAGAAGCCTTGAGTGGTTGAAACAACTAGGACTTTAACAATAAGTGATTACCCATCTAATGCTCAGGTTGAACTTAAGGTGAAAAACGCGTGATGAAAAAAGGCTACCCCATCCTGAGCCACGTAAAGGACTGTGTGTGTGTGTGTGTGTGTGTGTGTGTGTATGTCTGTGTGTGTGTGTGTGTGTGTGTGTGTGTATGTCTGTGTGTGTGTGTGTGTGTGTGTGTGTGTGTGTGTGTGTGTGTGTGTGTGTGTGTGTGTGTGTGTGTGTGTGTGTGTGTGTGTGTGTGTGCGTATTCAGACAACGTGTCGCAACAGCCAGTCAGATTTGGCACTCTAACTAATCAGACGTTTGAAGCTATGATTTACAAACTGTCAACAAACACAATTGACTAATTTAACACGTGATCCAAGTGCTCCGATAAATAATTGCTTTCACCCGTCTCCCTCTTCCCTCCCTTCCTCTCCTCTTCAATGTGCAACGAAACGCTAGGCCTTTGATAACGCTAGCAAGTGGAGGGAGTGGGTCTCGAAGCAATTACCTCCGGCATTAATTGCCCTTTAATATGTGTTATGGTGAAGAAGCAATCAGTTTAGTAATTATGCTATGACGACCTGGAAAACGCCACCAATCCGTTCTGCCACAAAGCCATACAGTCTCTTTTGATTGGAGTCGAGCGTAGTTCAGTTGTTCACCCTGAGGACACAATTGGCCAGATGCTAGGTACGCTAACCTACCAAAGCCATACCTCAGGTAAACTGCCTCACGGACAAGTACATATGTCTCCAAATGGCGACAAAGCATTCTAGCTTTTTATTGATATCTCCACCAAGGGTTTTCCTTCCCTCTCTCTGGCTCTCTACCATATGCTCCAACATCATCTACTTTCCCCCTTTCATCCCTCCAGTCCCCCGGTGTCTGGGACGGAGCAGATAGTGATCCCCATCCTTGGATTTTTTTTCTTGTTCCAGAGGATTTTCACCCAGTAAAGGAGCTGCATTAGTTGTATTTACGGTCCTGTATGAACTACAGCCACGGGTTACGAGCGGTTCACACTGCATTTCTCGCCTAACGAGACACTCGTTAATTGCTCGGGCAGGAGCCGTCTCTCCCAGGGCCCCCGTCTTACGAATGCAGCGGAAGAGACGTGAGCGGCGGCGGAGGGAATATAAACAACACCAACAATGACATGATGAGGGGAACAGGAGAGAGAGAGAGAGAGAGAGTGACATTCTTCTAAGGTCCCTTCAGGTACACTATATATACAAAAGTATGTGGACACCCCTTCAAATTAGTGGATTCGGCTATTTCAGCCACACCCGTTGCTGACAGGTGTATGAAATCGACCACACAGCCATGCAACAGACATCAGCAGTAGAATGGCCTTACTGAAGACCTCAGTGACTTTCAACGTGGCACCATCATAGGATGCCACCTTTCCAACAAGTCAGTTCATCAAATGTCTGCCCTGCTAGAGCTGTCCCCGGTCATGTCAAAGTGATGTTATTGTGAAGTGGAAATGTCTAGGAACAACAACGGCTCAGCCGCAAAGTGTGGACCACACAAGCTCACAGACTGGGACCGGCGAGTGCTGAAGAGCATACCATGTAAAAATTGTCTGTCCTCAGTTGCAACACTCACTATTGAGTTCGAAAATGACCCAGGAAGCAACATCAGCAAAATAACTGTTTTTTTGGGAGCTTCATGAAATGGGTTTCTATGGCCGAGCAGCCGCACACAAGCCTAAGATCACCACACACAAAGCCAAGAGTCGGCTGGAGTGGTGTAAAGCTCGCCTCCATTGGACTCTGGAGCAGTGGAAACGCTTCACCATCTGGCAGTCCGACAGACAAATCTGGGTTTGGTGGATGCCAGAACAACGCTACCTGCCCCAATACATATAACCAACTGTAAAGTTTGGTGGAGGAGGAATAATGATCTGGGGCTGTTTCTCATGGTTTGGCAGCTTAGTTCCAGTGAAGGGAAATATTAATGCTTCAGTATACAATGACATTATAGATGATTCTGTGCTTCCAACCTTGTGGCAACAGTTATACTTTGTGGCAACAATATTAACAGGCCCTTTCCTGTTTCAGCATGACAATTCCCCCGTGCACAGAGCGAGGTCCATATAGAAATGGTTTGTCGAGATTGGTGTGGACAAACTTGACTGGCCTGCACAGAGCCCTGACCTCAATCCCATCAAACACCTTTTGGATGAATTGGAACACCGACTGCGAGTCAGGCTTAATCGCCCAACCTCACAAATTGTTTATTTAACCTTTATTTACAATGACGGCCTAGGAACAGTGGGTTAAGTGCCTTGTTCAGGGGTAGAACAACAGATTGTTTACCTTGTCAGCTCGGGGATTCGATATAACAACCTTTCGGTTACTGGCTCAATGCTCTAAACACTAGGCTACCAACCACCCTAATGCTATTGTAGCTGAATGGAAGCAAGTCCCCGCAGCAATGTTCCAACATCTAGTGGAAAGCCTTCCCAGAAGAGTGGAGGCTGTTGTAGCAGCAAAGGGGGACCAACTCCATATTAAAGCCCAGGATTTTGGAATGAGATGTTCGTCAAGCAGTGGGGTCGTTCTGGTGAGGAGGGTTTCTTTTCTTTATCAGATCAGGGCTTCTGGGGGGACGTTTTTTTCCTGCTTTCTGTACACTGTGTCTCACGACCCTGTCTACTAATGTCTTCAGCATTTAGTTTAGTGTTTTTCAAGGGTAAGAAGGACACAGGCACAGACTATTATCTCGTTACATGCTCTGGAGCCAGAGAGTTTCCAGCCTGTGTTTTCCATGTTAAAGTTGTGTTGAACAGAGTACGGCTGCCAAGGTTCAGGCTCGACGTTCAAATTACAGAGAGAAGAGACATCTGACCCCTCAAATGAATCTCTCTTTCATTTCAGTCTTCTCAGGAGCAGATTGGCCACTTTCAGAGACGTCCCAGTTTGGTAGAGGGGGCTGAGACCCAGTGATGATCAGTCAACGATTCCTGTCAGCGAGGCGTGATGCTACATGCATCTCAATAATCAGCTCTGATCAAGACTGCTGAGAGTTAGAGAGAATGATGCTGCTGCTGCTGGTTGGTGATAGTTATGGCTGTTAAAGGGCTTGTACTACCAATCTATTTCCTATAGACCATAAAGCCTACAATATTAGCCTAGCTAGAACATGGACTGACTGACTGATTGACAGGACTGACTCTGGGCCTATACACTTACCGCATTGCAAACTACATCACGACTCCACTCTCCCCAATAATCTTCTGCAACAGCAGGCTTACCATGATAATACCACAGAGTTTCTAAACCCAAAGGCGCAACATCGCAAAGCTTCTGGGAACGCTTGCGAAACAGAGCAAGCAGACCAGACCGCGGTTTGAGATGTCAATTAGAGATGTGAAAAATTCTTCCTTAGTTGTTCATTTTTTCAAAATCTAAAGACACAACCAAGATAGGAGCCCATGTCTTAAGCAGTTGAACTTGTTATTACTCCAACCTCATGAAAGTGACAAACTGACACCTTTTCATTTTTGTCAAAAACAACGCAGTTCAGTGCGACCGTTAGACCTGGTGGATGACGTGTGAGCTTAGCTAGCCAACATTGCCGTGACATTGCCTACAAGTGTGATCTGGGATTTCTATTGGAGAAGCAGTTTTAGCTATCTACATACAGTCTTTGATGATACCATGGAAGAAGAAGAGGGAGAGATTAAGGAGAGAGAGGAGGGAGGGAGGGAGGGAGGGAGAGAGAGAGTAGGAGGGAGAGAGATGGAGGAGAGAGAGGAGGGAGGGGGAGGGGGAGGAGAGAGATGGAGGAGAGAGAAGGAGGGAGGGGGAGAAGGAGGAGAGAGATGGAGGAGAGAGAAGGAGGGAGGGGGAGAAGGAGGAGAGAGATAGGGGAGAGATAGAGGAGGGAGGGAGGGAGGGAGGGAGGGAGGGAGGGAGGGAGGGAGGGAGGGAGGGAGGGAGGGAGGGAGGGAGGGAGGGAGGGAGGGGAGAAGAGTGTGTCTGAGAACTGCTGTGTTGCTGACCGACAAGCATGCCCTATGTTAGATGGCACGAAGCACCAGCAGCCGGCTATATTCGAACAACCCACCATGCAACTGAAGACACACACACACAGAGTATTCCCTGTTCAGACTTTCGCTGAATAGAACAGAAAAAGGAGCAATCAAATCATTGGGCAGCTGCAAAACAAAGGGATCCTCTTAACTCCAGTGACTAACAAGGCCGGACGTGTCATTTCTTACAAATACAGCGTACACCCCCCCTCCTGTCTCATCCTCCAGTATTTATGCTGCAGTAGTTTATGTGTCGGGGGCTAGGGTCAGTTTGTTATATCTGGAGTACTTCTCCTGTCCTATTCGGTGTCCTGTGTGAATCTAAGTGTGCGTTCTCTAATTCTCTCCTTCTCTCTTTCTTTCTCTCTCTCGGAGGACCTGAGCCCGAGGACCATGCCCCAGGACTACCTGACCTGATAACTCCTTGCTGTCCCCAGTCCACCTGGCCGTGCTGCTGCTCCAGTTTCAACTGTTCTGCCTTATTATTATTCGACCATGCTGGTCATTTATGAACATTTGAACATCTTGGCCATGTTCTGTTATAATCTCCACCCGGCACAGCCAGAAGAGGACTGGCCACCCCACATAGCCTGGTTCCTCTCTAGGTTTCTTCCTAGGTTTTGGCCTTTCTAGGGAGTTTTTCCTAGCCACCGTGCTTCTACACCTGCATTGCTTGCTGTTTGGGGTTTTAGGCTGGGTTTCTGTACAGCACTTTGAGATATCAGCTGATATACGAAGGGCTATATAAATAAATTTGATTTGATTTGAGAACCATGGAGAAAAACATGTGAAGGACGACATGAGCAGACACAGCATCAGGTTAGCACAATGTGGCATAGACATGTACACACACGCGCAACCGCGCACACCCACACCCACACCCACACCCACACACACACACACACACACACACACACACACACACACACACACACACACACACACACACATACACACGTGCACACCCATGCGCACAGAACGCTGAAACCTAAGCCACACATTGCATGCACTTCCACAGAGGTGCATTCTGACTTAGTTACTGAGGAATACTGTGGAATACCAAGTGCTCCATTTATACACTATGCAGAAAAATGGACCAGTGCACCCGACACTGGCTCGGAATAACAAAGACCTTCACACAGAATGTGTATGTACGCGTGCGATACCCAGATTCCTTTGTTTCTCTCTTTCCCACACACTCATCCAACAGAGATATCAGACGTCCACCTTCGCCAGCCTTTCCAGCTCAACATAGTGAACCCGTCACAGAGTGGGTCACTGGCAACAATACCACTCCACACAACAAAACAGAGAGCCTCTCCAAAAGGACATGTCTCCAAATATCCTCTGTGGATTGCCTTTGTTTCATTCTCAGTTGAGTTTATAGGATGGAACACTAGGAAAACTGGTGGAAAAATATGTATTATCCACAAACAGATGAAGAGAAGTAAACAGGTGGTTCTCTGTCTTTGGTTCAGCGTCCGACAGATAGCTGTCAATCAATCCTTCTCTCTGAAGTCTCCAATGGTCTTCCATTGTTCCTGTTATGAGGAAGCTCTCATAAATCATGCAGATAGATACAAGAGGAAACCATGAGAGAGACAGAGCAGTAGTCTAGGGTCTGGATTGTATGTGAGTTGTCTCATATATAGTATAAAACAATTATCTTTTGCCATTTATTCAAATATAACTGCCAGCAATCCTTTCCCAGCTGTCTTAGCCCCAAAACGGAGTAACTCTGTAGTCAGACTCAAGCGAGCAGAGCACGTAGAGTGTAAAAGTCAAATCTGAGTCTGTGAGGAGAATGCCTAATGCTAGAAGTGTGTGACCA
Organism: Oncorhynchus kisutch; assembly: GCF_002021735.2. Taxonomy (NCBI): domain Eukaryota; kingdom Metazoa; phylum Chordata; class Actinopteri; order Salmoniformes; family Salmonidae; genus Oncorhynchus; species Oncorhynchus kisutch. The sequence goes on from NC_034182.2 coordinate 33,960,588, forward strand.
AAGCACTGAAAATATCACATCTCATATGCATTAGAAGAACTGCCGGAGGGCTTGGGCCTCAACAACAGGCGTCAGAACAGCCCTTAGAACAGCTAACCTGGGCACTTCCCATTTATCGCCCACAGCCTCCACACGTCACACCATGTTATGTCCACCAGGGAACAAAGGTGTGTGAATCTTCAAAGAGACTTACCTTCAGATAGAATGTAACACATTCCCATGCCAGTAACGGCGTCAGCCTCCGTAGAGCTTGTCATGCAATAAAGATGATTGGATTAATGAGGACATTGAAATGTCTAACCGTGTTTTTGTCCAGGCATCTTGTTTCTGTGGTAATTTAGTGGTTTGTGGGAAATATTATCAAACATCACTGTCAACTATTGTGTGGTAAATAGCCGACAACAACAGTCTCTCCAGTTTTCTAGTAAATTCATATGCCTCATCTGTGTTCATAATCGGTGAGTGGAGCAACAACGCTAGTTGACATCCAGGCTAGCGTAGGATTATAATTGAGTGCACTATTGAAATGTAAAGATGCTTTAGAAAAGAAGCCTCTCCTGCCCAAAGTAAGGAGTCAGAAACAACTGGATATATCTAGCTGTTAATCGGTCTCTCTATCAACCAAAACATGTGTGAGTGTTTTTGTGTGTGTCTTGCTCACCCCTTTCATGTGAGCGAGGCTCATCTCCTTTGTGGCCATCTGGCTATAGTGATAAAACACGCCGGGTGGAAGTCACACACACACACACACACACACACACACACACACACACACACACACACACACACACACACACACACACACACACACACACACACACACACACACACCACACACACACACACACACACACACTGGCTTCCATAGTTCTAAGGCCTCGCTCCTCTTTACAGCCAACAAGGGGGCCTGGACAGAGGACCACAAAGAGCAGGGAGAATCAATATGTTAATTTAAGACTGGAATTAAAAAAAGGCCTGAATTCCTTCCATTCTTTAAGCTTCTTTGAGGAGAATTCTATTGATTTTCATATCTCTTTTTAGGGGTGGTGGGTGGATGCGTGTGGAGGGTGAGCAGTGAGGGGTCACGGTGTGTGTCTGAGCATGCGTGTGAGTGAGTGTTTGCCTGTCTCAGTATGTCACTGTGTTGGAGGGGCAGATAACATAATTGCTCATCTCTGACTGTGTATGTGATCAAGACTGCAGTCATATGTGTAGCTGTGCTTATGAGATTCATTTTATTCTCAGGTACATTTCAACGAGCGTGCACGCTGCACTGCAGAATACTAAACACACTCTAGTGGCAGAGCAAGAGACCAAATATATAGTACCACACTGTTTGAGGAAAGGATTTGTGTGTGTGTGTGTGTGTGTGTGTGTGTGTGTGTGTGTGTGTGTGTGTGTGTGTGTGTGTGTGTGTGTGTGTGTGTGTGTGTGTGTGTGTGTGTGTGTGTGTGTGTGTGTGTGTGTGTGTGTGTGTGTGTGTGTGTGTACGCATGCTTGTTCAAAGTAAATATAAAGGCACCTGAACATAAAGGCAAATTGAATATAAAGGCACCTTAAATATAAGGCACCTTAAATAATAAGGCAAATTGAATATAAGGGCACCTTAAATATAAAGGCACCTTAAATATAAAGGCACCTTAAATAATAAGGCAAATTGAATATAAGGGCACCTTAAATATAAAGGCACCTTAAACATAAAGGCACCTTAAACATAAAGGCACCTTAAATATAAAGGCACCTTAAATATAAAGGCACCTTAAACATAAAGGCACCTTAAACATAAAGGCACCTTAAATATAAAGGCACCTTAAACATAAAGGCACCTTAAACATAAAGGCACCTTAAATATAAAGGCACCTTAAATATAAAGGCACCTTAAACATAAAGGCACCTTAAATATAAAGGCACCTTAAATATAAAGGCACCTTAAACATAAAGGCACCTTAAATATAAAGGCACCTTAAATATAAAGGCACCTTAAACATAAAGGCACCTTAAACATAAAGGCACCTTAAATATAAAGGCACCTTAAATATAAAGGCACCTTAAATATAAAGGCACCTTAAATAATACGGCAAATTGAATATAAGGGCACCTTAAATATAAAGGCACCTTAAATAATAAGGCAAATTGAATATAAGGGCACCTTAAATATAAAGGCACCTTAAACATAAAGGCACCTTAAATATAAAGGCACCTTAAATATAAAGGCACCTTAAATATAAAGGCACCTTAAATAATAAGGGATATTGAATATTAAGGCAGCTTAAATATAAAGAAACCTTGAAAGTTATTCAAATGCTCAACACCTGCTCTTTTCTAAAGCATAGCACACGTTAGCAGTGAAAATGCTTTTCTTTTCAAACCAATAGCTGGGAAGTCATTCGAGAACACATACAATGATACATGAAGTTTAGCAACTCTATAGCCAAGGGCGAGAGTACATTGAGAGTACATTGTAAACCGCACACTGGTTCAGAGTAGTTACAGTACACTTCTAAACAGTCACTATTTTCCGATTCACAATGGTATGCATAGGCACAAAGAGTTGGAGAATGTCAGGGGCTCCACTCGTACACAGTCCTACCTTGCATTGGTGGAGAAAGGAAAATTCCTTGAAAAGTGACACATTACGTCTTCAAATCAATGTTACACAAGCCAAGAAAGCTGAAGAATAGACGTCTTCAAATCAGATAACAAGACAGAATAGGAACTTGAATGTCACTGAGAACAAATATATTCCAGTGAAAGAAGGGTAAAGGAGAGGTTTTTGTCTCTGCTCAAAGACGGCGGTAAAGGAAGTCTCTTCGGCTTTTTAGAACACTATGGAAGAAACAGACAGGAACACAACAGCAGCACACAACACAACCATGCAGATAGTCAAGCTTGTAAGTATATGGTCGGAGGAGAGAAGAGAAGTGAGACCTAGCCAGCAGCCAATAGCACTCTCAGTTTAATATATATTATAATATATGAAGGTGTCTGAGCTGACCTGAAAAATACCTTTCAGACATCAAACTTATACATCTCAACCTGCTTTGCCCTTCAAAAGTTATCCTAATTGTGGCTGATTATTGTTGACAATGTTCCGCAACAGCACAAGCAATGGTCAGCAAACCAAAGGGATAGGGGCCTATTAGCGAGGCGCAGAGGTCCAGTGACCTAGTGTGCTGCGTCTCTGTTGGAAGCCGCTGATTGATGAAAGTCTGCCATTAGACAGTCAGTAGAACTGGTTTAATCAGAAATAAATGACTCCTTCAGTGTTAGTCCTCACTCTTCAGTCACCGGTTAGGTCATTTTAGCTCTACACTATAGAGGATACCATTAGACAAGGTAATGTCAATGTCGATATTCTCTTGGTTAGGCGGATGGCGAATAGACTTTGTAGTCGGTATGAAACATTGGTTTTACTGGGTGCTACGTCAGGTGGTAGCAATTGCTATAGAACGAGCTTGATCTCTAGGAGATATTATGGTTGTGGGTAAATGTGTAGAGACTTTGGGGCTGGCTGCTGGAGGGATTGCTCTCTCTCTCTACCCACACACACACATACATACACACACACACACACACACACACACACACACACACACACACACACACACACACACACACACACACACACACACACACACACACACACACACACACACACACACACACACACATGTTCACCCCTTTCGTTGGCCGCTTCTGGGCATCTCAGCCGACCTCAGCACCACAAACACCAATCTCTCCAATCTTAAAAAATAAGTCTGGATATTAAACTCACTAATAGCCCCACTGACACTTTGCTGAGCTAGGAGAGCATAGGCATCGGCGTGCCTCTCTTCCCCTCTCCTCCAATTATTCTACCCTCAAACTCATCACAGGCAAGATAAGAGGAGGTCAATATGGATCTGAGTTTAACTCCTTAATAAGCTAACAAAGTAAACCCCCTGCTCTATGAACCTTGGACCGTATCTCTCTGGCCGTGTTCTAGATGAATTTAGCCTGTGGGGGATATGGATAGAATGCTAACTCACTCCAAATGAGCCTCTCATACTAACAAGCGTTCATATCTTAATGTGTCCACTAGGGAGGCGCCAGAGAGCTATCAAACACAGACCCAAAAGATACTTCAAACCAAACACGACATACTGTTTATTACCTGCAACTGAAAGTAGTCTATACCCATTTATAAACTGGGTAGTTCGAGCCCTGAATGCTGATTCCGTGTTGCGTTGTGCCTAAGAACAGCCCTTAGCCGTGGTATATTGGCCATATGCCACAACCCCTAGGGGTTTATTGCTTAAATACAACCAGACCACTCTACACAACACAACACTTACACAACCTACACACAACCTTCACACAACATACACAACCTTCACACAACCCAGCACGGCGATGTTGTACTCACGGTCGCTACAGAAGGAGCCTCCATAGGACGTCATGGTGCAGTCGCAGGAGAAGCCCTCCCACTGCTGGAGACACACCCCCTGATTGTAGCAGGAGTCCTCCGTACAGGTGGTGCTAGGTCCTGGGGGGATTGGATGGAGAACAAGGTCATTGTACAACACACAACACTCACCCATTTGTTGTATGTCAATCTATGTGAGGACATTCGAAAATAACTGTAATTATAAATCCTAAGGCTTTCATAAATCCTAAGGCTCACGCAACATTTGCACTGAGCTAAAGGGAAGAGCTGCCCTTTCAATGTACAGGACTCTAACCCGGAAGCTCATAAAAAATCCTGCTATGCCCTCCGGCGAACCATCAAACAGGCAAAGTGTCAATACAGGGCTAAGATTGAATCGTACTACACCGGCACAGACCCTCGTCTTGTGTGGCAGGGCTTGCAAACATTTACAGACTACAAAGGGAAGCACAGCCGCGAGCTGCCCAGTGACAAGAGCCTACCAGACGAACTAAATCACTACTATGCTCGCTTCGAGGCAAACAACACAGAGGCATGCATGAGAGCATCAGCTGTTCCGGACTAATGTGTGATCACGCTCTTCATAGCCGACGTGAGTAAGACCTTTAAACAGGTCAACATTCACAAGGCTGCGGGGCCAGACGGATTACCAGGATGTGTGCTCCGGGTATGTGCTGACTAACTGGCAGGTGTCTTCACCGACATTTTCAACATGTCCCTGATTGAGTCTGTAATACCAACATGTTTCAAGCAGACCACCATAATCCCTGTGCCCAAGAAGGGCAACCTGCCTAAATGACAACCGACACGTAGATCTCACGTAGGTAGCCATGAAGTGCTATGAAAGGCTGGTAATGGCTCACATCAACACCATTATCCCAGAAACCCTGGACCCACTCCAATTTGCATACTGCCCAAACAGATCCACAGATGATGCAATCTCTATTGCACTCCACACTGCCCTTTCCCACCTGGACAAAAGGAACACCTATGTGAGAATGCTATTCATCGACTACATCTCAGCGTTCAACACCATAGTACCCTCAAAGCTCATCACTAAGCTAAGGATCCTGGGACTAAACACCTCGCTCTTCAACTGGATCCTGGACTTCCTGACGGGTAGCAACACATCTGCCACGCTGATCCTCAACACTGGAGCAGCTCAAGGGTGCGTGCTCAGTCCCCTCCTGTACTCCCTGTTCACCCACGACTGCGTGGCCAGGCACGACTCCAACACCATCATTAAGTTTGCGGACGACACAACAGTGGTAGGCCTGATCACCGACAATGACGAGACAGAATAACGATTGAATAACGATTGTGCTCAACGTAACCAAGACTAAGGAGATGATTGTGGACTACAGGAAACGGAGGAACGAGCACGCCCCCGTTCTCGTAGAGGAGCAGGTTGAGAGCTTCAAGTTCCTTGGTGTCCACATCACCAACAAACCCTTAATTGTCGAAACACACCAAGACAGTCATGAAGAGGGCACGACAAAGCCTATTCCCCCTCAGGAAACTAAAAAGATTTTGCATGGGACTTCAGATCCTCAAAAGGTTCCACAGCTGCAACATCGAGAGCATCACTGCCTGGTACGGCAACTGCTTGGCCTCCGACAGCAAGGCACTACAGAGGGTACATCACTGGGCATAAGCTGCCGCCATCCAGGACCTCTACACCAGGAGGTGTCAGAGAAAGGCCCTAAAAATTGTCCAAGTCCCCAGCCACCCCAGTCATAGACTGTTCTCTCTACAACTGCATGGCAAGTGGTACCGGAGCGCCAAGTCTAGGACCAAAAGGCTTCTCAACAGTCTTTACGCCAAAGCCATAAGACTCCTGAACAGGTAATCAAATGGCTACCCGAACTATTTGCATTATGTGCCTCCTCCCACCCCCTCTTTTACGCTACTGCTACTCTCTGTTTTTCTTATATGCATAGTCACTTTAACTATACACTCATGTACATACTACCTCAACTAGCCCGACTAACCGGTGCCCCCGCACATTGGCTACTCGGACTATCTGCATTGTGTCCCGCCACCCCCCACCCGCCAACGTCTTTTTTTACGCTACTGCTACTCTCTGTTTATCATATACGCATAGTCACTTTAACCATATCTACATGTACTGTACATACTACCTCAATCAGCCCGACTAACCGGTGCCTGTATATAGCCTCTCTACTGTTATAGCCTCTCTACGGTATATAGCCTCTCTACTGTATATAGCCTCGCTACTGTATATAGCCTCTCTACTGTATATAGCCTCTCTACTGTTATAGCCTCTCTACTGTATATAGCCTCTCTACTGTATATAGCCTCTCTACTGTATATAGCCTCTCTACTGTATATAGCCTTGCTACTGTATATATCCTCTCTACTGTATATAGCCTCTCTACTGTATATAGCCTCTCTACTGTATATAGCCTCTCTACTGTATATAGCCTCTCTACTGTATATAGCCTCGCTACTGTATATAGCCTCTCTACTGTATATAGCCTCTCTACTGTATATATCCTCGCTACTGTATATAGCCTCTCTACTGTATATAGCCTCTCTACTGTATATAGCCTCTCTACTGTATATAGCCTCTCTACTGTATATAGCCTCTCTACTGTATGTAGCCTCTCTACTGTATATAGCCTCTCTACTGTATGTAGCCTCTCTACTGTATATAGCCTCGCTACTGTATATAGCCTCTCTACTGTATATAGCCTCTCTACTGTATATAGCCTCGCTACTGTATATATCCTCTCTACTGTATACAGCCTCGCTACTGTATATACTCTCTACTGTATATAGCCTCTCTACTGTATATAGCCTCTCTACTGTATATAGCCTCGCTACTGTATATAGCCTCTCTACTGTATATAGCCTCTCTACTGTATATAGCCTCGCTACTGTATATAGCCTCTCTACTGTATATAGCCTCTCTACTGTATATATCCTCGCTACTGTATATAGCCTCTCTACTGTATATAGCCTCTCTACTGTATATAGCCTCTCTACTGTATATAGCCTCTCTACTGTATGTAGCCTCTCTACTGTATATAGCCTCTCTACTGTATATAGCCTATCTACTGTATATAGCCTCTCTACTGTATATAGCCTCGCTACTGTATATAGCCTCTCTACTGTATATAGCCTCTCTACTGTATGTAGCCTCTCTACTGTATATAGCCTCTCTACTGTATATAGCCTCTCTACTGTATATAGCCTCTCTATTGCATATAGCCTCTCTACTGTATATAGCCTCTCTACTGTATATAGCCTCTCTACTGTATATAGCCTCACTACTGTATATAGCCTCTCTACTGTATATAGCCTCTCTACTGTATATAGCCTCGCTACTGTATATAGCCTCTCTACTGTATATAGCCTCTCTACTGTATATAGCCTCTCTACTGTATATAGCCTCTCTACTGTATATAGCCTCACTACTGTATATAGCCTCTCTACTGTATATAGCCTCTCTACTGTATATAGCCTCACTACTGTATATAGCCTCTCTACTGTATGTAGCCTCTCTACTGTATATAGCCTCTCTACTGTATATAGCCTCTCTACTGTATATAGCCTCTCTACTGTATGTATCCTCTACTGTATATAGCCTCTCTACTGTATATAGCCTCTCTACTGTATATAGCCTCTCTACTGTATATAGCCTCTCTACTGTATGTATCCTCTACTGTATATAGCCTCTCTACTGTATATAGCCTCTCTACTGTATATAGCCTCTCTACTGTATGTAGCCTCTCTACTGTATATAGCCTCTCTACTGTATATAGCCTCTCTACTGTATATAGCCTCTCTACTGTATATAGCCTCGCTACTGTATATAGCCTCTCTACTGTATATAGCCTCTCTACTGTATATAGCCTCTCTACTGTATATAGCCTCACTACTGTATATAGCCTCTCTACTGTATATAGCCTCTCTACTGTATATAGCCTCACTACTGTATATAGCCTCTCTACTGTATGTAGCCTCTCTACTGTATATAGCCTCTCTACTGTATATAGCCTCTCTACTGTATATAGCCTCTCTACTGTATGTATCCTCTACTGTATATAGCCTCTCTACTGTATATAGCCTCTCTACTGTATATAGCCTCTCTACTGTATATAGCCTCTCTACTGTATGTAGCCTCTCTACTGTATATAGCCTCTCTACTGTATATAGCCTCTCTACTGTATGTATCCTCTACTGTATATAGCCTCTCTACTGTATAAAGCCTCTCTACTGTATATAGCCTCTCTACTGTATGTAGCCTCTCTACTGTATATAGCCTCTCTACTGTATATAGCCTCTCTACTGTATGTAGCCTCTCTACTGTATATAGCCTCTCTACTGTATATAGCCTCTCTACTGTATATAGCCTCTCTACTGTATATAGCCTCTCTACTGTATATAACCTCTCTACTGTATATATCCTCTCTACTGTATATAACCTCTCTACTGTATATATCCTCTCTACTGTATATATCCTCTACTGTATATAGCCTCTCTACTGTATATAACCTCTCTACTGTATATAACCTCTCTACTGTATATATCCTCTCTACTGTATATATCCTCTCTACTGTATATAGCCTCTACTGTATATAGCCTCTCTACTGTATATAACCTCTCTACTGTATATATCCTCGCTACTGTATATATCCTCTCTACTGTATATAGCCTCTCTACTGTATATAGCCTCTCTACTGTATATAACCTCTCTACTGTATATAACCTCTCTACTGTATATATCCTCTCTACTGTATTTAGCCTCTCTACTGTATATAGCCTCTCTACTGTATATAGCCTCTCTACTGTATATATCCTCTCTACTGTATATAACCTCTCTACTGTATTTAGCCTCTCTACTGTATATAGCCTCTCTACTGTATATAACCTCTCTACTGTATATAACCTCTCTACTGTATATATCCTCTCTACTGTATATAGCCTCTCTACTGTATATAGCCTCTCTACTGTATATAGCCTCTCTACTGTATATAACCTCTCTACTGTATATAGCCTCTCTACTGTATTTAGCCTCTCTACTGTATATAGCCTCTCTACTGTATATAGCCTCTCTACTGTATATAACCTCTCTACTGTATATATCCTCGCTACTGTATATAGCCTCTCTACTGTATATAGCCTCTCTACTGTATATATCATCTCTACTGTATATAGCCTCTCTACTGTATATATCCTCTCTACTGTATATATCCTCTCTACTGTATATAGCCTCTCTACTGTTATAGCCTCTCTACTGTATATAGCCTCTCTACTGTTATAGCCTCTCTACTGTATATAGCCTCTCTACTGTATATAGCCTCTCTACTGTATATAGCCTCTCTACTGTATATATCCTCTCTACTGTATATAGCCTCTCTACTGTATATAGCCTCTCTACTGTATGTAGCCTCTCTACTGTATATAGCCTCTCTACTGTATATAGCCTCTCTACTGTATATAGCCTCTCTACTGTATGTAGCCTCTCTACTGTATATAGCCTCTCTACTGTATATAGCCTCTCTACTGTATATAGCCTCTCTATTGTATATAGCCTCTCTACTGTATATATCCTCTCTACTGTATATAGCCTCTCTACTGTATATATCCTCTCTACTGTATATAGCCTCTCTACTGTATATATCCTCTCTACTGTATATAGCCTCTCTACTGTATATAGCCACTCTACTGTATATATCCTCTCTACTGTATATAGCCTCTCTACTGTATATAGCCTCTCTACTGTATATAGCCTCTCTACTGTATATAGCCTCTCTACTGTATGTAGCCTCTCTACTGTATATATCCTCTCTACTGTATATATCCTCTCTACTGTATATATCCTCTCTACTGTATATAGCCTCTCTACTGTATATATCCTCTCTACTGTATATAACCTCTCTACTGTACATTTTTTTACAGCTGTTTTTATTTCTTTACTTATCTATTGTTCACCTAATATATATTTTTTACTTAAAAATTGCTTTGTTGCTTAAAGCCTGAAAGTAAGCATTTCACTGTAAGGTTGTATTCTGCGCACGTGACAAATACACTTTGATTTGATTTGAAGGTGTCAATATATACATCTATACTGCTTTTTGTCAATGTGGGCAAACTGTAATCCTCTGTAGGGTGCTCAAGGGGATCAGGTTCAATACATGTCATGTATGTCACTCTGGAGAAGAGCGTCTGCTACTAAAACGTCAAATGTAATGACATAAAGACCTGTTTATGTCAATATGGGAATGTAGGGGACTAACTGTAATCATATCCATAACATGGGCTATTTGGTCCATTCTGATTTAATCAAGGTTGGTCAAAAAGTCTTAAAGATGAATTTAATATTTATTCTGGGTTTAAACCTGAATTCCAGGCAGTCATTTAACTGGGAGTCATATTCGTTGATTTGAATGTTGAAAGAGTGGGGAAGGTTCGGGTCGAACCGAGTTGAAAGAGAAAGGGGACTTAACAATGACATGGATGGCTGTGCTCATTAAAATTCTCCAATTAGAAAAAGCAACTATTGTAATTTCTCAGCGGAGTTCCCGAGCACATGAGAGTGATAAGTGAATTGCATGTTAGCCAGGAGGTATTCAAAACAACTGTGCCTCTGTTATCAAACCCATTAATACCTGCTGATGCTTCAGATTACCAATGACCCATAGAAAACCATAGCTGGATAATTAACAGGTAGACCTTCCATGTCACTTGCATTTGGTATGTGATTAAAAGAACAACCAATGAAAGCTTAATTTATTATTCAACAGGCAAATCGGTTTTTAATTCAATCATAAGCCTGACTTAGATTATAGGTTTTTTTTGTTCAATGGCTGGCGCTCTAAAAATAAGTTATTTAAGATGATCAATTAATAGAAGCTTGATCTTTTGGACAGAAAAGTGACAGACCATTTAGGGAGAACTAACTTATTACGAAGTCAATTAGTCAAATACACTTACAAAGCAAGCACAGTCATTTATTTCAAAACATAACCAGAACATGTTACTATTTACACGTCTTAAGAGCAGACCAATTAAGCCAAAACTTTGAAATTTATAAGAGCGCAGGTCATGTCCTCAATGTTATTCCAAAATGGCCACTTTCAATGAGATGTCGTCATTTTATCACTTCATGTTTTAATTGCCCACTGCTGTGATTACTTCATCAATCAGGTCTTAATACATGAACCCTAGAGTCTCTAATGAAACATTTTGCTATAATTATTATTGAAGTCAATCACAATATTATCACAGTGTTACACACTATTGATCAGCTGCTGCAACAACAACAACCATGGTGTATGGTTTAGAATTTAGTTTCGAACCTTTTGAGTAAGAGGTTGTAAACTTGTCATTGAGATGCCTGGTATTTGGTGTGAGCAGTGGAGTTGTAAACTTGTCATTGAGATGCCTGGTATTTGGTGTGAGCAGTGGAGTTGTAAACTTGTCATTGAGATGCCTGGTATTTGGTGTGAGCAGTGGAGTTGTAAACTTGTCATTGAGATGCCTGGTATTTGGTGTGAGCAGTGGAGTTGTAAACTTGTCATTGAGATGCCTAGTATTTGGTGTGAGCAGTGGAGTTGTAAACTTGTCATTGAGATGCCTGGTATTTGGTGTGAGCAGTGGAGTTGTAAACTTGTCATAACAAATACACTATGCAGTGCATTCGGAAAATATTCAGACCTCTTGACTTTTTCCACATTTAGTTACTTTACAGTCGTATTCTAAAATGGATTAAATTGTTTTTCCCCCCCTCATCAATCTACACACAATAACCCATAACGACAAAGCAAAAACAATTTCTTAGATTTCTTTTGCAAATGTATGAAATAAAAACAACAGAAATATCACATTTAAATAAGTATTCAGACGCTTTACTCAGTACTTTGTTGAAGCACTCTAGTCTTCTTGGGTATGGCGCTACAAGCGTGGCACACCTGTATTAGGGGAGATTCTCCCATTCTTCTCTGCAGATCCTCTCAAGCTCTGTCAGGTTGGATGGGGAGCGTCGCAGCACAGCTATTTTCAGGTCTCTCCAGAGTTGTTCGATCGGATTCAAGTCCGGGCTCTGGCTGGGTCACTCAAGGCCCTTCTCCCCTGACTGCTCAGTTTGTCCGGGCAGCCAGCTCTAGGTAGAGTCTTGGTGGTTCCAAACGTCTTCATTTGAAGAAGGATGCAGGCCACTGTGTTCTTGGGGCCCTGCTGCAGAATTGTTTTGGTACCCTTCCCCAGATCTGTGCCTAGACACAATCCTGTCTCTGAGCTCTGTGGACAATTCCTTCAACCTCATGTCTTGGTTTTTGCTCTGACATGCACTGCCAACAGTGGAACCTTATATAGACAGGTGTGTGCCTTTCCAAATCATGCCCTATCAATTGAATTTACCACAGAAGGACTCCAATCAGGTTGTAGAAACATCTCAATGATGATCAATGGAAACCAGATGATCCTGAGCTCAAATTCGAGTCTCATAGCAAAGGGTCTGAGTACTTATGTAAATAAGGTATTCGTGCGATAACCTGTTTTAGCTTTGTAATTATGGGGTGTCCACAAATGTGGAAAAAGTCAAGGGGTCTGAATACTTTCCGAATGCACTGTATGGACAAATGTTTCTGGACACCCTTCAAATTCATGGATTAGGCTATTTCAGCCACACCCATTACTGACAGGTATACAAAATGGAGCACACAGCTATGCAATCTCTATAGACAAACATTGGCAGTAGAAAAGCCTTACTGAAGAGCTCAGTGACTTTGAACATGGCACAGTCATAGGATGCCACCTTTCCAACAAGTCAGTTCGTCAAATTTCTGCCTTGTTAGAGCTGCCCCGGTCAACTGTAAGGGCTGTTATTTTGAAATGGAAATGTTTAAGAGAAACAACAGCTCAGATGCAAAGTGGTAGGCCACACAAGCTCACAGAACGGGACCGCCGAGTGCTAAAAATCGCCTGTCGTCGTTTGCCTCTGGAAGGTCAGCACAGGAACTGTTGGTCGGTAGCTTCATGAAATGTGTTTCCATTGCCACACACAAGCCTAAGATCATCATTCAATGCTAAAAGTCGTCTGGAGAGGTGTAAAGCTCGCCACCATTGGAAATGCGTTCTCTGGAGTGATCCCGCTTTACCATCTGGCAAGCCTGACAGATTAATCGGATGCCAGGAGAACGTTACCTGCCCCAATACATACTGCCAACTGTAAGGCCCCTTAGTTTCAGTGAAGGGAGATCTTAGCGCTAAAGCATACATTGACGTTCTAGACCATTCTGTGCTTCCAACATTGTGCCAACAGTTTGGGGAAGGCCCTTTCCTGTTTCAGCTTAACAACGCCCCCATGCAAAAAGCAAGGTCCATGCAGCAATGGTTTGTCGAGATCGGTGTGTGGAAGAACTTGACTGGCCTCAACCCCTTCGAACACCTTAGGGATGAATTGGAACGCCGACTGCGAGCCAGATCTAATCGCCCAACATCAGTGCCCAACCTCACTAACATCTAGTGGAAAGCCTTCCCAGGAGAGTGGAAGCTGTTATAGCAGCAAAGAGGGGGCCAACTCCATATTAATGCCCATGATTTTGGAATGAGATGTTTGACGTTCCACATACTTTTGGTCATGTAGTGTACCCCCTTCTGTTAAAAGCTGTAGCTCTGTCTTATTAAAGGAGCTGGATGACTGAGCAGCATATTAGCTGCTAGGGCACTAACAATCTTGTTGTGTAACCCACCTTAACACTGACATGACTACTGTACCTGGAGCTAACAGCTGGAGAGAGAATGAGACATCTGGGTACCTCCAACTCCCCCTTCTTCCACTTCCACATTCTCTCTCCTCCCCTCTCTCTTTCTCTCCCTCCCTCCCCCTCTCTCTCTCTCTCTCTCTCTCCCCCCCCCCCCCCCCCCCTCTCTCTCTCTCTCTCTCTCCCTCCCTCCCTCCCTCCCTCCCTCCCTCCCTCCCTCCCTCCCTCCCTCCCTCCCTCCCTCCCTCCCTCCCCCCCCCCTCTCTCTCTCTCTCTCTCTCTCCCTCCCTCCCCCCTCTCTCTCTCTCTCCCTCCCTCCCTCCCTCCCCTTCCCTCTCTCCGTCTCCCTGTCTCTTTCCGTTTCCCTCTGTCACCATGCCTCTCCATTTCTCCCTCCCTCACCACTCCCTTCCTCCCTCCTGACTCCCTTCCTCTTGCCCTCCATCTCTTCCACCTCTGTCTGCCTCTCAAATCCCAGACGTGAGTCAGCAACTCAGCATAGTTAGGAACACAGAGTGAATAGTTGTTCTCTGCTCCCGCTGTTGTAGGAAGGGATCAGTGGAGTCAGGCAGCTACAGGAGAACAAGGTGCCCCTGCCGACATACAGCTCAGATGGGCTGACTACTGTTAGAATGTCCATGACATACAGTATAGTTCAGTTGGGGATCTGTGTGTGCTTTTGTCAACTCCTATGTAATTTGTTGTCTTATTGTCGTGCCATAGCCCTAAATGTTTGCCATGACAACGGAAGAACAACCCAGTCTGCCACAAGGAAAAACTATGAGTAGTAATTTTCATTTTTGAAATTATTTCAATTTAAACTTTTGATACTTAACTATATTTTAGCAATTACATTTACTTTGGATACTTAAGTATACTGTATTTAAAACTAATATTTTTTTCGATTTTTACTCAAGTATTATTTTACTGGGTAACTTTCACTTTTACTTGAATCATTTTCTATTAAGGTATCTACTTTAACTCAAGTGTGACAATTAGGTACTTTTTCAATCACTGATTACCTCTTACTACCAGGCATTTGAGAGTTCAGGGGAGTAGATGTGATAGCCTAATGCAGTTTTAGATATCTGTTAAGAAGGACGTAATTGCAACGTATAACTTTAGGCAGGTAATAAGCCAGGCTGGCTGGCAGAGGTGGCTGTGTTCGCATTTAGACACCAAGCGGTGCCGGGACCTCTGGGAAATCAGTGGCGCTCTCTTGAAGACACATGCCACAGACAGTATGAACACTGCTGCCGTTACAGCCTGCAGGCGTCACAAACACAATTAACTAGCCGCCAGAGAGCCGCCAAAACACTGGTGACGTCACCCAGTCCAGCGTCCCGCTGCCAAAAAGCTGAGCCCCTTCCAAATGGAGGATGGATGAGTCTATGCTACAGTGAGCGCTGCAGGGTGGTTAAGATTAGCTACCGACAATAACATTAGAGGCAGAGATACCTCCCGTAGGTTTTATGGTGCAATAGACTCGATATACAGTGGAGAGGAGACTGTAAAGAATGCTCTGGGCACTGAGTCTTAGGGTGGGGTCTAACTGTATATTCTGGGTATTACTGCCGAAGAAGGAGCTATGAGTTACTGCAGGAGTCCAACTTCAGAAGCTCTTGTATATGATAAGACTGGGAAGAAAACAGGTGGGATGTTAAAGACTGATGAGGCTGCCTGGGTGAATGCCAAGTGTGTGTGTGTGTGTGTGTGTGTGGAGGAATTCATGCACCTATTATCTTAGCCGGGGTATAAAAGGAAAGGGAAAGGGGGATACCTAGTAAAGAACTAGGGGACACCTGCAATCTAGAGCCATAATCATCATGCATAATTCCATGTAAAAACAAAATGGTCTATTTTTCTGCGTAGGTTATCTAAGCATACCTCCTTATCTGTTCATTTGTCATTTTAATGAGAGTGTCATTCTGAATATACCGCAACTAACACACGGAGAATATTACATCCACATTACAACACCGTATATGGGATCGAGACACACATCATCAATACAGGCACATATCATGGATTCAAAATGTCTTCACAAATATCATGATATTATCACAAAGTGCCAGATTACATTAACACCGAGTATATTTCTACATATCTCGGCAAACCTCTTGATCTGTCTGTATCTTCCTGACTGGTGGTTCTTTTTATAAAGAAACTAAAATGCTTCTCTGCTAAAATATTGGTAAAAGATTGAAGTACATTTAGTTATTGCTTGCTTTTCTAAAGTCTACCAACCTTACCAGCAGGCATGCCAGCTAAGATAGTTAGACAAGCTAGCTACACTAACTTGAATGATATCCTGAATTGGCTTCTTGGTAGCTACTTATGAGGTTGGGAGATTGGGAACCTCTCTAGCTGGCTAGCTAAAGCCAACGTCATAAAATTGTTAGATGACTAGTATTACAGAGAAACAGCAAAACATTTTAATGTTATTTATTCATCAAGAAGGAATCATTAGGCTACATAGCTCATTTTCATTTACAAAGATTCCTTCCTGACATTTCTGACTTTGTGGCTGTGGAATCTGACCAACTGTATATCTTTGCTCCGTGTTACAAGAAGGAACCACTTACTAGGAATAATACTGCTAACAGTTCTTTTTTTATAAAATAATCGGATAAAATGTGAACTTCAAAATGAAGTTTAATAATGAATTGAACATCAGAATTGAAAAAAAGAAACAGGACAAGTCTGAAGGGGGTACGTGCCCTTGTGCACCCTATGACACCTCTGTGTGCGAGCGTCAACTCACCGTCGCAGCCTCGCTCCACCTGGCCCATCCTGTGGAGGGCGTCTGCGATCAGGTCTGGTAGTTTCCCGTTGAGGTCCACTGAGGCCAGGCAGCCCTGGTACCCGTCCCGGGACGCGATCAGCTTGGGCAGACTGTTGTACATGCTCTTCCCCACGCCACCGATGTACAGCTCCCCTGGAGTGGACAACAACCAGGCAGCAATATTAAAAAGCTGTCCAGCATTAATTCACACTTGCATTGTGGAATCTCCATGGTGAGATTTCTCAGGATGATGGCAAGAACCGTATATTACATGGCAAGTCTTACAATATGTGTGGTCTTCCATCACAAGTCTTACTGTATGTGTGGTCTTCCATCACAAGTCTTACTGTATGTGTGGTCTTCCATCACAAGTCTTACTGTATGTGTGGTCTTCCACAAGTCTAGTTCAAGATTCAGGGTCATTTTACAGGTGAATGTTACTGGCCTGAAGGAAGAAATTATCAGCCCAATAATAAAACTGACAGAGAGAGTTTGCACTTGCAAAAACTGTCATGTTATTGCATCTGATTCTTGAGTGTTTCATGTGCTGGCAGCTGGCTGAAAAAGTTGGTTATACTTAAGAAATAAGGCACGGGGGGGTGTGGTATATGGCCAATATACCACGGCTAAAGGCTGTGTCCAGGCACTCCGTGATGCGTTGTGCAAAAGAACAGCCCATAGCCGTGGTATTTTGGCCATATACCACAAACCCCCGAGGTGCCTTATTGCTATTATAAACTGGTAGCCAACGTAATTACCCATTCTGATATACCACAGCTGTCAGACAATCAGCATTCAGGGCTTGAACCACCCAGTTTATAATTGACTATAGAACTGAAGAAATGTAATGGGCATTTGAAGCCTAATTGACTGTGTAGAAACCACAATGAAAAACACAATGTAAATCTCAACAATGGTGTTGTTGGCTCAATATTTCAAATAGAATATGAATGCTGCTTCTGAAGGTAACGAAAATGTGTAGTCTAGTAGCTTTGCATCAAACAGAGTCAGCACATAAAGACGGCCTCATGAAGGTGAAATTCACACTATGTTTGGTGGCTGAATATAAACCTGGGCTTCTGCCTAACTGAAATACCAACAAATTAAAATAAAACCATTTATGCTTCAGCCATAATTAGAATTGAAAACTATTTCCTAACCACCCTACAACACCAAAGACATAAATAATATGTCTTTGGTGTTGTATTCTGATATTTCACTGACAACAATCAGGTTGAAGGAGAGCAGCGCACGAATCACTTCCCACCTACGAGAAAAAGAAAATCACATTGTAGGATTTTCATAAATGTATTTGCAAATGAAGTATTTGGTCAAGAACAAACGTTTATCTCAATACTTTGTTATATACCCTTTGTTGGCAATGACAGAGGTCAAACATTTTCTGTAAGTCTTCACAAGGTTTTCACACACTGTTGCTGGTATTTTGGCCCATTCCTCCATGCAGATCTCCTCTAGAGCAGTGATGTTTTGGGGCTGTTGCTGGGCAACACGGACTTTCAACTCCCTCCAAAGATTTTCTATGGGGTTGAGATCTGGACACTGGCCAGGCCACTCCAGGACCTTGAAATGCTTCTTACGAAGCCACTCCTTCATTGCCCGGGCGGTGTGTTTAGGATCATTGTCATGCTGAAAGACCCAGCCACGTTTCATCTTCAATGCCCTTGCTGATGGAAGGAGGTTTTCACTCAAAATCTCACGATACATGGCCCCATTCATTCTTTTCTTTACACGGATCAGTCGTCCTGGTCCCTTTGCAAAACAGCCCCAAAGCATGATGTTTCCACCCCCATGCTTCACAGTAGGTATGGTGTTCTTTGGATGCAACTCAGCATTCTTTGTCCTCCAAACACGACAAGTTGAGTTTTTACCAAAAAGTTATATTTTGGTTTCATCTGACCATATGACATTCTCCAAATCTTCTTCTGGATCATCCAAATGCTCTCGAGCAAACTTCAGATGGGCCTGGACATGTACTGGCTTAAGCAGGGGGACACGTCTGGCACTGCAGGATTTGAGTCCCTGGCGGCGTAGTGTGTTACTGATGGTAGGCTTTGTTACCTTGGTCCCAGCTCTCTGCGGGTCATTCACATTCACCGTGTGGTTCTGGGATTTTTGCTCACCGTTCTTGTGATCATTTTGACCCCACTGGGTGAGATCTTGCGTGGAGCCCCAGATCGAGGGAGATTATCAGTGGTCTTGTATGTCTTCCATTTCCTAATAATTGCTTGCTCCCACAGTGATTTCTTCAAACCAAGCTGCTTACCTATTGCAGATTCAGTCTTCCCAGCCTGGTGCAGGTCTACAATTGTGTTTCTGGTATCATTTGACAGCTCTTTGGTCTTGGCCATAGTAGAGTTTGGAGTGTGACTGTTTGAGGTGGTGGACAGGTGTCTTTTATACTGATAACAAGTTCAAACAGGTGCCATTAATACAGGTAACGAGTGGAGGAGAGAGGAGCCTCTTAAAGAAGAAGTTACAGGTCTATGAGAGCCAGACATCTTGCTTGTTTGTAGGTGACCAAATACGTATTTTCCACCATAATTTGCAAATAAATTCATAAAAAATCCTACAATGTGATTTTCTGGATTTTTTTTCCTCATTTTGTCTGTCATAGTTGAAGTGTACCTATGATGAAAATTACAGGCCTCTCTCATATTCTTAAGTGGGAGAACTTGCACAGTTGGTGGCTGATTAAATACTTTTTTGCCCCACTGTATATATATATATGAATATATATTTTTTGCTCAGAGAACACGCTTGCATGCGATAACAAAAAAAAAACGGTTTTGGGTAGCAAAATGCTTTAACATAGCAGATGTTTGCTCATATTTATTTAACATGCTGACATTTTTCAGCACATTCCTACTGCGAGATGACCGACAGATATTATACATAATCAAACATTTTGGAAGAAGGCCTGAAGTGACGGGAATATTTGGGAGCACATTTCCAAAATTCAAATCACTTGGAGCTGATTTCCTTGTGTTTTTACAGTCTTATGTCCAACAATGATAATCATTTTTGCTCAGAAAACTTCAGAGGCCGAATAAAACCACCCCGCCACTTGGGGTAATGCATTGCCCGCTCACATGTGAGAATAAAACAATGATTTTCCAGCACATTACTAAATTATTCCTCTCGCTCTCTCTCTGTCTTGTGTCTATCCAGTTTCGAGACTTGAGAAGTTGGCATGCTGGCAGACGCACTTGCTATTGGAGCAGACAGGACTGTCACGTCCCAACAGCTGTTTATTCAGGTCGTCTGCCAGTAGTCTGCCTGTAAACACTGGGTATCATAATGTATTGGAACAGAGGAGGGAGATGTCGAACCAGCTGTTAGTGGTATACTCCTGGGAATGAGTTCCATCCACCTTGACAAAATGCTCACGGTTATGGAATAAAGTGTAACATGTCTCCAGAATTGATTCATGGCAGAGAGTTATAGGGAATGAGAGAATAGGGTATAGATTGGGATTGATGTTTGATGCAGACAGAGCTGTGTTCATGTCCATATTCCTTTGTGAGCTCTTAAATTCACACAATACTGTCTTTGGAGAGGTGAGGGCTTTCTATGGACAAGTCAGAGATTGACAGTTATTGAAGATTGGTATTATTGAAGTTTACTCTATTTAATTGTACTATGTGAAGCAATAACCATTGTGTTGGTTCCATAACTTTATTCATTGATCAACTTTTTGTACAATTATTTTTTCCATTTAAATGTATCATTATTCTGTGCTAGAGAGCTTTGATGTGACTGCCAAACTAAATGATGAAACATCTGTGCATCAACACTCCTTTGATGCAAGTGCAATAAGAATAAACAACTTTGTTTAGCTCCTGGCATTTCTTATCGTCAGCCTTTATCTAAACCAGGAAGTCCCATTGAATTGAAACATTTATTGTGGTCTATATTTCCCAGGGAACCATTGGCTAAAAGGGCAACCCTTGCAAACAAAATGCAGTGCCACAGGCAGCCTTGGTGTGTATAAATTCAGCAAAACTCTGGAGAGTACATTCATAAAAGTGCCCCAAATATGAATCTTTGGCATGAGAGAAGAAATAAGCCCACTAGGTGAAAGACCTGTCAGAGTAATTGAATAAGTAAATGATAGTTCACAGTCCTCTTCCTTAAACTAATGTGTGTTTGACACTTAATACGCCGCAGTCAAGGCTGTAAGGCATTTTAATCAATACTGTAGATTCATTAGCTGTAGAACTGAATGATGCCCTCAGATTTTAAGAGAAGCAAAATCACTTCTCAAATATGAATTTTTATTGCTGGGGGTACTCCAAAAAGTGCACACAATGCAGTTGTATAAAAGTTAGCAGTTAGCATTTTGAAGAGTCAGTGGGCTGGCTATAATGCATTCCATTGAGAAAAAATAACCATTAAGTGTAGCAAATATGCCAAATAGCTGTTTTTGTCTTGTTTTGCAAGATTGAGCACAAACTAACACACACACTAGGACACACAAACACATTATTTGTCCCTTGACTAAGTTCCAGGAGACCTGTGTGGGGTATTGTGGGTCCCGTTCCAGCTGCGCTCCTCCCTTGGTCCCTTCATTGGACTGGTAATTGGTCTGTGGTAATTAGTGATCTCTCTCTTTCTCTTCCCCCTCTCTCCCTCTCTGTATCCCTTCGCGAGTGATAGTAAAATAACTTTTGAACATCAAATCGGCAGTTACTTACCCCAATTAGGGCATCTACTTTCAACTTCGACTCATCTGCCCTGGGCTCTCTGTAATTCCGATCCAATTTTCAGGCTACACAAGAGGAAACGGCGGCATTACAGAGAGGGGGGATCCTGGATTAGATTAAGGCGAAGGGAAAACCGACCACCTCTTTCCTCCATTCTACTGGCCATTTGATAATAAGACGGAGGACCTCCGATCGCGGATTTGCTACCAATGGGCCTCTCGGAACAGCAAAATGTGTTGCTTTTCAGAAACACCCCCCACGGCTATCCAACTCAATGGATTCTCCATTCAAGTGGGCAGACAGGACAGTGGAGTCGGGGAAATCGGAGGGGGGGGGGGGGGGGGTTGCCTCTTCAGAATCACCAACCGGTGTGCTAATTCCAGAGCGGTTGAAGTGTCGACCCACTGTTCACACGTCTTGGCATATCTGATGGCATATCTGATGGTCAAATGCTTCTAATTTTCAGCTGTTATCGAGACTGCTGTATACATTCCACCTCTTATAATAACAAGCTTGAGCTTAAAACCTCTTTGGGCTAGGGGGCAGTATTTTCACATCCGGATGAAAGGCGTGCCCAAAGTAAACTGCCTGCTACTCATTAGTAGATTCGGATAGGAAACACTCTGAAGTTTCTAAAACTGTTTGAATAATGTCTGTGAGTATAAGAGAACTTATTTGGCAGGCGAACCCCGAGGGCAAACCATCCAGGGAAAACAGTTTTTGAGCTTAATCTGTTTTCCATTTGTTTTCTATGGCAATCAATTTTAAATAGAAATATGCTTGCAGTTCCTATGGCTTCCACTAGATGTCAACAGTCTTTAGAAATTGGTTGATGTTTTTCCTTTGAGAAATGAAGAAGTAGCCCTGTTCTTTCCATGTGCCACTCCAGGTGCACTCTAATGTTTTGGTGCGCGTGACCTGGAACGTGCTTCACTTTGTTTTCGTTTGGTATTGAGCACAGTATTTCCCATCTTAAATTTGATCGATTATTGACATTTTGGGGATATAAAGAAGCAATTTATCGAACAAAAATACCATTTGTGATGTTTATGGGACATTTTGGAGTGCCAACAGAAGAAGATCTTCAAAGGTAAGGCATGAATTATATCATTATTTCTGACTTTTGTATAGCACCTGCCTGGTTGAAAACTGATTTTCATGTGTTGCTTTCGCCATAAAGCCTTTTTAAAATCTGACACTGCGGCTGGATTAACAAGAAGTTAATCTTTAAACCGATGTATAACACTTGTATGCTTTATGAATTCTTAATATGAGTATTTCTGTTTTTGAATTTGGCGCGCTGCAATTTCACTGGGTGTTGTCAAATCGATCCTGCTAAAGGGATTGGCGCGCGAAGGGATCCATAAGAAGTTAATGAACTGGACAAGGCTAATAACAAGCAGGAAAACCTACAATCAGAAGCTGCCTTTCTGGTTGCCGGCAATTTTCATTTTTGCGTCACTAAGCCAAGTGATGTCCAACTTCCATCAACACCTCTCCAACGCCACTAGGGGCGATAAAGTCATAGACCACTGCTATTCTACCCACAAGCAAGCATACAAGACCCTCCCTCGCCTGCCATCCGGCAAATCAGATCATGATTCTGTACAAGCAGAAGCTGAAACAGGTAGTACCCGCGATTTGCTCTGTTGAGAAATGGTCACCAGAATCAGAGGTTATAATACAGGACTGCTTTGCTAGCGCTGATTGGAATATGTTTCCGCCGATAACATTGACAAGCTAACCTCCTCCATCCCCGGCTTCATTAGAAAATGCAGACACTGTACCCACGGCTACGTTGTACTCACGGTGAGAGTTTGCTGCTTCCCCAAACGAAAGCTCTGGATTAACACAGAGGTTGGCGCTAAACTAAAGAACAGGGCTACCGCACACAGAGCTATCGTAGACAAGCCTGATGCTACGGCCAACGACAGGAATAAGTACAAGAAGGTACTATCAAACAAGCAAAGGGACAATAAAGGAATTGGACTGGAGCGGAATGAGTGGAACATGGTTTGATGCCATTCCATATATTCTGTTCCAGTCATTATTATTATATAGTCATTATTCCTCCCCTCAACAGCCTCCACTGCTCTATATCAAACTGTGTGAACAGAAGGCCCGGAAAATTGTTAAAGACTACAACCAACTAAGCCATAGACAATTATATCTGCTGCCGCACGGCAAGAGGTACCGGTGCATCAAGTCAGACACCAACAGGCTCACGAACAGCTTCTATCCCCAAGCAATACGACTGATAAATAGCTAACAAAAGAGCTAACAAAATAGCTACAAGGTATATCTGAGTTAACCTTGTATCTTTATTGACTATTAAATACTACCTGCAACTATACAATGGGGCAAAAAAGTATTTAGTCAGCCACCAATTGTGCAAGTTCTCCCACTTAAAAAGATGAGAGAGGCCTGTAATTTTCATCATAGGTACACTTCAACTATGACAGACAAAATGAGAAAAAAAATCCAGAAAATCACATTGTAGGATTTTCAATGAATTTATTTGCAAATTATGGTGGAAAATAAGTATTTGGTCACCTACAAACAAGCAATATTTCTGTCTCTCACAGACCTGTAACTTCTTCTTTAAGAGGCTCCTCTGTCCTCCACTCGTTACCTGTATTAATGGCACCTGTTTGAACTTGTTATCAGTATAAAAGACACCTGTCCACAACCTCAAACAGTCACACTCCAAACTCCACTATGGCCAAGACCAAAGAGCTGTCAAAGGACATCAGAAACAAAATTGTAGACCTGCACCAGGCTGGGAAGACTGAATCTGCAATAGGTAAGCAGCTACCTACAGGACGCAGGTTTACATTAGCTAACTTCTACATACGGACTGAGAGACAAACGTGCGCACCAAAAAGACAGACATGGGAAATATTTCTGAAAATGAATTGGCAAATAGTGTTACGTTTGACTCTTTAAGAAAATTGTGGCTAACAAGGGGTGGGTTTAATGTTAATGTGACTTTTATTTGACAATAGACAGGAGATTTATGTTTTAGTCAATTTGTGATGGAACGAAAAAATGCATGTACTGTACTTTCAGAAAAGATTGGAGAGCTGCTCGTTGGTGGGCTGTGAGCTACTGGTAGCTATCGACCTGTTGGAGACTCCTGGTCTATAGTTGATCGATTCTAACTCAGGCCAGCAAAACCTTAAAACTTCCTCAGTATTAGAGATTGCACAACAGCTGTTTTTAACGAAGAGACACACACCTCCCCTTTTGACCCGAAACTGTCGTTCTGTCCTGCAGATCCATAGAAAAAAAGCTACAGTAGATGTATATTACACATGTCCTTGTTCAGCCACGACTCAGAGAAACATAGAATGTTACATTTCTTTAGGTCCCATTGACAGGATGGTCTCTAATGGAACTCGTCTATTTTGATCTCCAGTGATTGTACGTTCGCCAATAGAATGGAGGGTAGAGGTGGTTGATTTACTCGCGGGCGTATGGCTGTCAGGGTGCCCGCATTTCGGGCCTCTTTTGTGCCGTCTCCTTCTCTTCCGAGTCTCAGGGATTAGGGACTGGTCCGGGGTGAGCAGTAAGTCCTGCTCCGCAGACTCGTTGAAGTTAAAAATCTTCATCCAAATCGAGGTTAGTGATCACTGTTCTGATGTCCAGAAGCTCTTTTCGGTCATAGGAAACGGTGGCAGTGGTGGCACAAAAAAAAGTTAAGATAATCGCAAAAAACACACAAAATATCAAAATTGGTCAGGATTTGTAAAAATGGAAGTGATCCATTTCAGCGCCATTCTGTTCAACAGGCAGTGAGCTTGTTGTTAACTTTCTGTTTACAGGCAGTGAGCTTGTTGTTCACTTTCTGTTTACAGGCAGTGAGCTTGTTGTTAACTTTCTGTTTACAGGCAGTGAGCTTGTTGTTAACTTTTTGTTTACAGGCAGTGAGCTTGTTGTTCACTTTCTGTTTACAGGCAGTGAGCTTGTTGTTCACTTTCTGTTTACAGGCAGTGAGCTTGTTGTTCACTTTCTGTTTACAGGCAGTGAGCTTGTTGTTCACTTTCTGTTTACAGGCAGTGAGCTTGTTGTTAACTTTCTGTTTACAGGCAGTGAGCTTGTTGTTCACTTTCTGTTTACAGGCAGTGAGCTTGTTGTTCACTTTCTGTTTACAGGCAGTGAGCTTGTTGTTCACTTTCTGTTTACAGGCAGTGAGCTTGTTGTTCACTTTCTGTTTACAGGCAGTGAGCTTGTTGTTAACTTTCTGTTTACAGGCAGTGAGCTTGTTGTTCACTTTCTGTTTACAGGCAGTGAGCTTGTTGTTCACTTTCTGTTTACAGGCAGTGAGCTTGTTGTTCACTTTCTGTTTACAGGCAGTGAGCTTGTTGTTCACTTTCTGTTTACAGGCAGTGAGCTTGTTGTTCACTTTCTGTTTACAGGCAGTGAGCTTGTTGTTCACTTTCTGTTTACAGGCAGTGAGCTTGTTGTTCACTTTCTGTTTACAGGCAGTGAGCTTGTTGTTCACTTTCTGTTTACAGGCAGTGAGCTTGTTGTTAACTTTCTGTTTACAGGCAGTGAGCTTGTTGTTCACTTTCTGTTTACAGGCAGTGAGCTTGTTGTTCACTTTCTGTTTACAGGCAGTGAGCTTGTTGTTCACTTTCTGTTTACAGGCAGTGAGCTTGTTGTTCACTTTCTGTTTACAGGCAGTGAGCTTGTTGTTCACTTTCTGTTTACAGGCAGTGAGCTTGTTGTTCACTTTCTGTTTACAGGCAGTGAGCTTGTTGTTAACTTTCTGTTTACAGGCAGTGAGCTTGTTGTTAACTTTTTGTTTACAGGCAGTGAGCTTGTTGTTCACTTTCTGTTTACAGGCAGTGAGCTTGTTGTTCACTTTCTGTTTACAGGCAGTGAGCGTTTTCTTAAGATGCTCAATTACCCTAATAATGTGTCATTCATTTTTTTTTCACATTTCAGTGATAAATGTGGGAAACCGGCAGATATCTGTTCCAGCGCCATTCTTTTCCACCAGAGGGGGACTAATTATAGATGCTCAGTCACTGCCAAGACTAATGCATCTGCAGCTACAATAACAACCTCTCGTAGGGCCGAACTACGACTGAGCAGAGAGACAGAGGGCTCCTGGAGGACCACTAAGAGCAGGTTCAGTAACGCCTGTTTCTGGTACACTACTGACTTAACATTTTAAGTACGTTTGTAATAGTGTAGTCAAACACTATAGACTAAACACCTCTTCTATACCACTGACTAACATAAAATCACTTCACCTACAGTCAGTCAAGTCACCTAGGCTGTGTTTACACAAGCAGGCACATTTGTATCTCATTTTATCACCAACAGTTTTTTGGTCTAAACAGATCAGCCCTTTCCTACTAATTGTAAAAAAAGATCAGAATTGGGTTCCCAGCGTTAACGCGGCATTGATATCATTTCATAATAATAACCTTATGAAAAACTTGATATATTTTCGAGCCACATTTCCCTGAGACACTGCTCTTGTCAAGCAGCTGTCCCTAAAACTCAGGCCACTGTCAAATGAAAAGATACTCCTTAGACAGACTCTCCCCTCAATCGACTCCCTAACACAGACACAACCATTACGTCTCATTAAATGGTCTATTATAAAGCTCTCTGTCTGGTTTCTATGCAACCCTGTTTATTTTCCTCTAGCCTCCCATCACAAGAAGAACGTCTATTTGTGTCTCTGGCTGGAGCTAACTGCCTCTAATTGACACGAATAGAATGGACCTTGATACGCACGCACACACACACACACACACACACACACACACACACACACACACACACACACACAGGATGAATGGCTGGCAGAAGCTGTGCGGTACAGGCCAAGACTGACACTTAATGACTTTTCTCTTTCTCCCCTTCTGACACCCAGGTGGCTCCGCTTGGATGTCAGCCCATCACTTTAAACTCAACCTTGACAAGCCGGAGCTGCTCTCCCTCCCGGGGAAGGCCTGCTCCAAGACCTCTCCACGTCTGAAACCCTACCTCTTCAAAGAGTCCCTTAACTAATCCCACAGCACCCCCACACCCACACAGAAACTCACTAACTTGTGTACAAACACTCACACCGTCTTTGCTGATAGCTACTTTACTGAGAAAAAATGTACTTATAATAATAATTTTTTTCACCTTTATTTAACCAGGTAAGCTAGTTGAGAACAAGTTCTCATTTACAACTGCGACCTGGCCAAGGTAAAGCAAAGCAGTGCGACAGAAACAGCAACACAGAGTTACACATGGAATAAACAAGCATACAGTCAATAACACAATAGAAAAAAAAGAAAGTCTAATATATCTGACATATGTGGGGTTCCCAGCTAGCTATCAGAATGCACTGTAAGTCACTCTGGATAAGAGCGTCTGCTAAATGACATACATGTTACTGTAGGAACGGTCAGGGAATCTTTGATTGCAAATTACAGTGAATTTAGACTGAGCCAAATTACAGTGCATTTAGACAGCCGAATTACAGTGCATTTAGACTGAGCCGAAATTACAGTGCATTTAGACTCAGTCGAATTACAGTGCATTTAGACTGAGCCGAATTACAGTGCATTTAGACTGAGCCGAAATTACAGTGCATTTAGACTCAGTCGAATTACAGTGCATTTAGACTGATCCGAATGACAGTGCATTTAGACTGAGCCGAATTACAGTGCATTTAGACTGAGCCGAATTACAGTGCATTTAGACTGAGCCGAATTACAGTGCATTTAGACTCAGTCGAATTACAGTGCATTTAGACTGAGCCGAATTACAGTGCATTTAGACTGAGCTGAATTACAGTGCATTTAGACTAGGCTGAATTACAGTGCATTTAGACAGAGCTGAATTACAGTGCATTTAGACTAGGCTGAATTACAGTGCATTTAGACTGAGCTGAAATACAGTGCATTTAGACTGAGCCGAATTACAGTGCATTTAGACTAGGCTGAATTACAGTGCCATTTTAATATAATTGTGCTGCATATTGTGCTTGTAAGTGTGTGTGTTTGTGTGTGTGTGTGCACACATGTGTGCGTGTGTGACAACTCTACGTGTGGGGATTCAAGTCGGACAAAAATACTATTTTGACAATAATTATGTCAGCAGGTGAGTTTAGAAATGTAGTTCAAAATAATGGGCTGGAAGATTAAACTCTGTTAATTTCTGTAATTGGTGGCAGGTCCATATTCTGTTTTTCTCTATGAAATCTCTGATGCCATTTTGATTGTTGTTGTTGTCTGAAAATGGCCTCCACACAGTACAATGGAACAACAAGGTTTCTGTCAAAGCAACGTTCAGCTCTGTGGCAGCACTTAGCAAGGGAAGGGGGTTAACACACCTGGGCATCTTTCCACCATTGTTCTACGCACACGCACGCACACACGCACACACACGCACACACGCACACACACGCACACACACACGCACACGCACACACACACACACACACGCACGCACACACACGCACACACGCACACGCACACGCACACACACACACACACACCTCAGTGTCCTTCCTCTGGTAGCCCAGTTCTGAGTGCACCACACAATGAAATCACCTGGGTGCTCTGTATATCCAGTGCCCCTCAGTCAGTCAAGAGGGGTGAAGGAGAGGATGAAAGAGAGAGAGAGAGAGCAAGAGAGGAGGGAGGCAGAGAGAGAGAGCAAGAGAGAAGGAGGGAGGCAGAGAGAGGGAGAGAGAGGCAGAGGTAGGAGTTTCTCACCTGCTCCAAATCCACCCTCCTACGCAATGACTGGTCATACAGTATGGGTCCCTATGGGCCTCCCTAGTCCACATAGTTCTTCCACCCAGGCGTGGTACTAAATGGGGCATCAGTGAAGCAGTAACCTGGGGAAAGGCGCCATAGCTCCAGGCCCTCTTGAGCAGCCAAGCCCAGGAGAGAGCAGTCTCCATGGGCCATAAACAATGCTCTTCTAGGCAGTCTGGCTGTCACGCATCAATGTTCTATACACA
Organism: Oncorhynchus kisutch; assembly: GCF_002021735.2. NCBI lineage: Eukaryota > Metazoa > Chordata > Actinopteri > Salmoniformes > Salmonidae > Oncorhynchus > Oncorhynchus kisutch. The sequence goes on from NC_034182.2 coordinate 33,990,238, forward strand.
TCAATTAAATGTGCGTGTATGTGTTTGTGTGTCTATTTTGTGAATAGACACAACCACATAGCCACGTGACAGGTGTCACGCCTGCTGAAAACCCAGCGGGAGACGGATATACTCTCCTTGACCCGACACCGCACCCTGCTAGACAGGCTGGACAGGGTTCTCACTCACATTTCCACAAAATACCTCCACAACAGGCCTTCAACTCTCCATATAAAACATCCACAACAGGCCTTCAACTCTCCAGACAATACCTCCACAACAGGCCTTCAACTCTCCAGACAATACCTCCACAACAGGCCTTCAACTCTCCAGACAATACCTCCACAACAGAGCTTCAACTCTCCAGACAATACCTCCACAACAGGCCTTCAACTCTCCAGACAATACCTCCACAACAGAGCTTCAACTTTCCAGACAATACCTCCACAACAGGCCTTCAACTCTCCAGACAATACCTCCACAACAGACCTTCAACTCTCCAGACAATACCTCCACAACAGGCCTTCAACTCTCAAGACAATACCTCCACAACAGGCCTTCAACTCTCCAGACAATACCTCCACAACAGGCCTTCAACTCTCCAGACAATACCTCCACAACAGGCCTTCAACTCTCCAGACAATACCTCCACAACAGGCCTTCAAGTCTCAAATGGAACAGGCTGTGCCTCCACATTCACACTCCTTTTGAGAGATGTTTTTCAGCCCTAACTGCTAACCGCCAGACCTTTGGAGCTTTTCAACTGCACTGAATGGAAGTCTCTGTTTAACTCTCCAAGATTGGATAGAGTGAAACAGACAGGCGTCATTACACAGTTGCCACTTTCTCTCCCTCTCTAAATCTAGTTCTGTCTCTTTCTCTATTTCTCTTTCACTCTGTGTCTCTCTATTCCTCTTTTACTCTGTCTGTCTGTCTGTCTCTCTATTCCTCTTTCACTCTGTGTCTATCTGTCTGTCTGTCTGTCTCTCTATTCCTCTTTCACTCTGTGTCTGTCTGTCTGTCTGTCTGTCTGTCTGTCTGTCTGTCTGTCTGTCTGTCTGTCTGTCTGTCTGTCTGTCTGTCTGTCTGTCTGTCTGTCTGTCTGTCTGTCTGTCTGTCTGTCTGTCTGTCTGTCTGTCTGTCTGTCTGTCTGTCTGTCTGTCTGTCTATTCCTCTTTCACTCTGTGTCTGTCTCTCTATTCCTCTTTCACTATGTCTGTCTCTCTATTCCTCTTTCACTCTGTGTCTGTCTGTCTGTCTGTCTTCCTCTGCTGATTTTTCTCTCTGTCATCTCTACCTCTTTCCTCCCTTTACTCTGTCTGTCTCTCTCTCGCTCTCCTCTCCCTCTCTCTATATATACAGTATGTCTCACCCTTTCCTTCCCTCTGCTGCTCTTTATTTATCTCCCTCCCTCTCTCCTCTGTGCGAGGGCTGTCTGCCGGGTGATGGAGAGGGGGACACAAGCCTGTTAAAACAATTGCGTCCCCGCGACAACGCCTGTCCGTCAGGGGGAATTTTTTACTGGGCAGCCCTGTCAGAGGGAAAAGTCCAGCCAATTGGACGCTGGGGTCTTAGCCACTGTTGTTGTCTCGTAAATCAACTGCCCTCCCTCTCTGCTCACCTCACTTCGTTGTAGTAGTCCACAATATAGGCCATAAAACTGGATAATGTGCTGCTATCCACTGAGCTGTGGTCAACACATTCTCCCACACAAACCAAAAAAAACAGAGTAAGGGGGCCATTTTGTTCTGAACATGAACTAACCTGCAAAATCAATGACTAAAGGTAAGCCTGAACTTTTTATGAACACTTTACAAAGCTACACTTTAGCCAACCACAATTTGCTTCGGTTGAGATTGATGTGACAAAGACCAGCACATCAAAGGAGGCAAGTGGGAAACCAAAGCAATTTTGATCAAAAATGTTGTCCTACGGTAAACCTCAACCCACAGCTGTCCTCCTATCCGCTATGAGAGTCATTGATTTCAGGTCTTTATTTGTTACGTTCTCTAACATGCACACACACCAACCAAGTGCTTTCCCTCTCCCCCTGTTTTCAACAAAACTCTAGCGATCAGCAGGCGAGGAGAAGCTGGGAGGGAAAATGGCTGCGTTATAATTTACCAAAGTAAATTATAGTCGACGACAGGTCAGTGCATGAACAAATGAAAAACACTGCTCAGTTGCAGCACTCAAGCTTCACCTATCACTTATTCACAGAGCACTGACAGGAAGGAGAGAAGGAGAGGAGTAGGGAGAGGCAGAATGTTTTAAATGTATCCTTTATTTAACTAGGCAAGTCAGTTAAGAACAAATTCTTATTTACAATGACAGCTTACACCGGCCACACCCATATAATACTGGGCCAATTGTGTGCCACCCTATGGGACTCCCAATCATGGCCAGTTGTGATACAGCTTGGATTCTAGCACTGAGGTGCAGTGCGTTAGACCGCTGCACCAGTCGGGAGCCCCAAACGGCTAGAAAAGGGGGATAGTAATATACATATTGATAAGATGGAGGGAGAGAAAACACATTTTAATAATGATGTTGATCATGAATGTTTTGATATGTTTGGTGTTGCTGATTACGGTGATGAGATTAATGATGATGAAGATGATGTTGCTGATTACGGTGATGAGATTAATGATGATGAAGATGATGTTGCTGATTACGGTGATGAGATTAATGATGATGAAGATGATGTTGCTGATTACGGTGATGAGATTAATGATGATGAAGATGATGATTACGGTGATAAGATTAATGATGATGATGAATATGATGATTACGGTGATGAGATTAATTATGATGATGATGATGATGATGAAGATGATGATTATGGTGATGAGGTTAATGATGATGATGATGATGAAGATGATGATTGCGGTGATGAGATTAATGATGATGATGAAGAGGATCATGCTGATTACGGTGATGAGATTAATGATGATGATAAAGAGGATGATGATGATTGCTATGATGATGAAGAGGGAGCTAATGATGATTATATAATTGTGAAATTAATTTCTTCCTTTGCCTTCCTGATTCTCCTCTCTGTATCTTTCATCTTCCTTCATTCCTAACCGTTGAGGAGGACTGTATTACAAAGGGAAAAGTAACTAGCTACACACTAGTTATCTTATATGATATAACATACATGGAACGGTCAAGTTATGCTCCGTGCCATTCATCTTCGATTATTAGGCAAATACATACAAGCTCATCTTCAGTCCATCTTCAGTCTCCACCCACCCAACACCTCATTCTCAAAATGGCAATCAGATATCATTACAGGTGGAAACTTGAGATTATTTAATGAAAAGTGAATGAAACACATGCACAAACACACGCACGCACAAATTCACACACAAACACCCACACCCACACACACAAACACGCACAAATTCCCACACAAACACCCACACACACAAACACCCACACACACAAACACACACACGCACAAATTCACACACAAACACCCACACACACAAACACCCACACGCACACACAAACACACACACAAACACCCACACACACAAACACAAACACACACACACACACAAACACCCACACACACAAACACCCACACACACAAACACCCACACACACACCCACACACACACAAACACACACACACACAAACACACACACACAAACACCCACACACACACCCACCCACACACACAAACACACACACACACAAACACACACAGGAGCAATGAAAGGGCCTTGGTCGATACTTGTCTCATGTCCCAAAATACATTTCACTGGGCACACGTACAGATGTCAAGGTCAGCAGTGTATCTGTGTCTCTGTGTGTGTGTGTGTGTGTGTGTGTGTGTGTGTGTGTGTGTGTGTGTGTGTGTGTGTGTGTGTGTGTGTGTGTATGTGTGTGTGTGTGTGCGTACATAGGCCATGTAAATGTATGTTTATGTGTGAAGGCTATGTCAGAGGTCTTCCCATGAGGTTGGCTTGCTATTAAACACCCGTACATTTAAACACATCTTAACCTTGCAACGAACCGCCCTTGCTGTCTCTGCCTGGCCGGTTCCCCTCTTTCCACTGGGATTCTCTGCCTCTAACCCTATTACAGGGGCTGAGTCACTGGCTTGCTGGGGCTCTCTCATGCCGTCCCTGGAGGGGGTGCGTCACCTGAGTGGGTTGATTCACTGTTGTGGTCATCCTGTCTGGGTTGGCGCCCCCCCCCTTGGGTTGTGCCGTGGCGGAGATCTTTGTGGGCTATACTCAGCCTTGTCTCAGGATGGTAAGTTGGTGGTTGAAGATATCCCTCTAGTGGTGTGGGGGCTGTGCTTTGGCAAAGTGGGTGGGGTTATATCCTTCCTGTTTGGCCCTGTCCGGGGGTGTCCTCGGATGGGGCCACAGTGTCTCCTGACCCCTCCTGTCTCAGCCTCCAGTATTTATGCTGCAGTAGTTTATGTGTCGGGGGGCTGGGGTCAGTTTGTTATATCTGGAGTACTTCTCCTGTCCTATTCGGTGTCCTGTGTGAATCTAAGTGTGCGTTCTCTAATTCTCTCCTTCTCTCTTTCTTTCTCTCTCTCGGAGGACCTGAGCCCTAGGACCATGCCCCAGGACTACCTGACATGATGACTCCTTGCTGTCCCCAGTCCACCTGGCCATGCTGCTGTTCCAGTTTCAACTGACCTGAGCCCTAGGACCATGCCCCAGGACTACCTGACATGATGACTCCTTGCTGTCCCCAGTCCACCTGGCCATGCTGCTGCTCCAGTTTCAACTTCCACCTGACTGTGCTGCTGCTCCAGTTTCAACTGTTCTGCCTTATTATTATTCGACCATGCTGGTCATTTATGAACATTTGAACATCTTGGCCATGTTCTGTTATAATCTCCACCCGGCACAGCCAGAAGAGGACTGGCCACCCCACATAGCCTGGTTCCTCTCTAGGTTTCTTCCTAGGTATTGGCCTTTCTAGGGAGTTTTTCCTAGCCACCGTGCTTCTACACCTGCATTGCTTGCTGTTTGGGGTTTTAGGCTGGGTTTCTGTACAGCACTTTGAGATATCAGCTGATGTACGAAGGGCTATATAAATACATTTGATTTGAACACGTGGAGACTTTCTCAGCCACATGATGCTAGATCACAATGTACTTCTCTACCACTCTGGGATTTTCCATAGGGGATACTCCCCGTGATACTTTCACAAGTCACAGTCAATTACCAGCCCTCTACTCCTCCCACCGCTCCCCGACTGCAAATGGGCCGCACAGAGCTACTCTGTATGGAGCGAGGGAGGAGAGGAGAAAGAGGGAGGAGAGGAGAAAGAGGGAGGAGAGGAGAAAGAGCGAGGAGAGGAGAAAGAGGGAGGAGAGGAGAAAGAGGGAGGAGAGGAGAAAGAGTGAGGATAGGAGAAAGAGGGAGGAGAGGAGAAAGAGGGAGGAGAGGAGAAAGAGGGAGGAGAGGAGAAAGAGGGAGGAGAGGAGAAAGAGCGAGGATAGGAGAAAAAGGGAGGAGAGGAGAAAGAGGGAGGAGAGGAGAAAGAGGGAGGAGAGGAGTTGGTGGTTGAAGATATCCCTCTAGTGGTGTGGGGGCTGTGCTTTGGCAAAGTGGGTGGGGTTATATCCTTCCTGTTTGGCCCTGTCCGGGGGTGTCCACGGATGGGTCCACAGTGTCTCTTGACCCCTCCTGTCTCAGCCTCCAGTATTTATGCTGCAGTAGTTTATGTGTCGGGGGGCTAGGGTCAGTTTGTTATATCTGGAGTACTTCTCCTGTCCTATTCGGTGTCCTGTGTGAATCTAAGTGTGCGTTCTCTAATTCTTTCCTTCTCTCTCTCGGAGGACCTGAACCCTAGGACCATGCCCCAGGATTACCTGACATGATGACTCCTTGCTGTCCCCAGTCCACCTGGCCATGCTGCTGCTCCAGTTTCAACTGTTCTGCCTTCTTATTATTCGAACATGCTGATCATTTATGAACATTTGAACATCTTGGCCATGTTCTGTTATAATCTCCACCCGGCACAGCCAGAAGAGGACTGGCCACCCCACATAGCCTGGTTCCTCTCTAGGTTTCGTCCTAGGTTTTGGCCTTTCTAGGGAGTTTTTCCTAGCCACCGTGCTTCTACACCTGCATTGCTTGTTGTTTGGGGTTTTAGGCTGGGTTTCTGTACAGCACTTTGAGATATCAGCTGATGTACGAAGGGCTATATAAATACATTTGATTTGATTTGATTTGAGGAGAAAGAGGGAGGAGAGGAGAAAGAGGGAGGAGAGGAGAAAGAGGGAGGAGAGGAGAAAGAGGGAGGAGACATCAAGTCTTTCCACATAATAGAATAGACCTGACATTGTAGAAATGACAATTCCTCTGCATCAGAATAATGGAAGAGACACATTTGTGGATCCGTGTCTAGTAAAGGATGGAGGGGGCTGAATAGGCCGTGTTTCACATGTACACCTTGGAAGTTGAATGGATGCATAATGTGTACAACAGTGACAGCGTCGTGATGGACACAACTGGCTGGGAATTGGCATATCAAATCAAATCAAATTGTATTGGTCACATTTACATATTTAGCAGATGTTATTGTGGGTGTAGCAAAATGCTTGTGTAGCTCTAACAGTTCAGTAGTATCTAACATTGCAGTAGTATCTGAAAATTCCCAACAATACACAAAAATCTAAAAGAAAAAGTATATAAATACTAGTTTGAGCAATGTCAGAATGGCATTGACTAAAACACAGTAGAATAGAATACAGTACATACATATGAGATGAGACAAGCAGCATCTAAACATTATTTAAACATAATTAAAGTGACTAGTGCTCCATTATTAAAGTGGCCAGTGATTTCCTATGTATATAGGGCAGCAGAGTTGCATAACCAGGTAGAAACCGGCTTGCGATGACTTTTAACAGTAATGGCCTTGAGATAGACACTGTTTTTCAGGATATTTGTCCCAGCTTTGATGCACCTGTACTGACCTCGCCTTCTGGATGATAACGGGATGAACAGGTTATGGCTCGGGTGGTTGATGTCTTTGATGGCCTTCATGTGACATCAGGTGCTCTAGGTGTCCTGGAGGGCAGGTAGGGCAGGTGCTGTTGTGCCTTCTTCACCACACTGTCTGTGTGGGTGGACCATTTCAGATCGTCAGTGATATGTACGCCGAGGAACTTGAAGCTTTCCACCTTCTCCACTGCGGTCCCGTCGACGTGGATAGGAGGGTGCTCCCTTTGCTGTTTCCTGAAGTCCACAATCATCTATTGTTTTTTGTTGACATTGACTGAGAGGTTATTTCCTTGGCACCACACTCCCTGGGCCCTCACCTTTTCCCTGTAGGTTGTCTCGTCATTGTTGGTAATGAGGCCTACTACTGTTGTGTCATCTGCAAACTTGATGATTGAGATGGTGGCATAGATGGCCACGCTGTCATGAGTGAACAGGGAGTACAGGAGGGGGCTGAGCATCCACCCTTGTGGGGCCCCAGTGTTGAGGATCAGCGAAGTGGAGGTGTTGATTCCTACCTTCACCACCTGGGGGCGGCCCGTCAGGAAGTCCAGGACCCAGATGCACAGGGCGGGGTTCAGACCCAGGGCCCGAGCTTGGATGGTACTATGGTGTTGAAGGCTGAGCTATAGTCAATGAACAGCATTCTTACATAGGTATTCCTCTTCTCCAGATGGGATAGGGCAGTGTGCAGTGCGATGGCGTTTGCATCGTCTATAGATATATTGGGTCGGTAAGCAAATTCAAGTGGGTCTAGGGTGTCAGGTAAGGTAGAGGTGATATGATCCTTAACTAGCCTCTCAAAGCACTTCATGATGACAGAAATGAGTGCTACGGGGCGATTGTCATTTAGTTCAGTTACCTTCGCTTTCTTGGGAACAGGAACAATGGTGGACATCTTGAAGCAAGTGGGGACAGCAGACTGGGATAGGGAGAGATTGAATATGTCCGTAAATACTCCTGCCAGCTGTTCTGCCGTCTCAGCCGGCAGCCTTGCGAGGGTTAACATGCTTAAATATTTTACTCACATCGGCAAAGGAGAAGGATAGCCCACAGTCCTTGGGAGCGGGCAGCGTCGGTGGCACTGTGTTATCCTCAAAGTGGGCGAAGAAGGTGTTTAGCTTGTCCGGAAGCAGGACGTCGGCGACTTGGCTGGTTTTCCCTTTGTAGTCCGTGATTATCTGTAGACCACATACGTGTTGTGTTTGAGCAATTGAATTGCAACTCCACTTTGTCTCTGTACTGATGTTTTGCCTGTTAAATGTGGTGGTTCACGCTTTCATGAAACATACCCCCCCCGCCTTTCTTCTTCCCAGAGAGGTCTTTATTCCTGTCTGCTTGATGTATTGAGAACCCAGCTGGTTGTATGGACAGGAACAGTCTATCTCGAGAGAGAGCCATGTTTCTGTGGAACAGAGCATGTTACAATCCCTGATGTCTTTTGGAAGGAGATCCTCGCCCTAAGCTTGTCTACTTTATTATCCAGAGACTGAATATTAGCGAGTAATATACTCGGAAGCGGTGGATGGTGTGTACGCCCCCTGAGTCGGACTAGAATTCCACTCCGAATACCTCTCCTCCGCCGGCGGCGTCTTGGAGCAGCCTCTTGGATAAGTTCAATTGCCCTGGGCGGTACGAACAAAGGATCCAAATCGGGAAAGTCATATTCCTGGGCGTAATGCTGGTGAATGTCCGCTGCTCTGATATCCAACATTTATTTCCGGTTGTATGTAAAAACACAAAACATTTTCTGGGCTTATAATGTAAGAAATAACACAAAAAAACTAATACTGCAAAGTTGCTTAGGGGCTAGAAGCAGGGCTGCCGTGTCTGTTGGCGACATATTGAAACATATGTGGCATTGATGTTGTTATAGTCAAAAACCATATTCAACGATATGGTTAGTTTAATTATATTGTAATGTAGTTAAGTTTGTAATTACAAAGTTGGCGAGCATCACAAACATGCATGCACGCACACACCCCACTCTCATCCCTCTCCACATTCAAAGTTAGTGCCTAAATAAGTACATTCACAGTAGGGGGTCAAGTCATACACAGAGACCCCTTCATACACAGAGACCACCACATACACAGATACGCCCACATACACAGAGACCCCCACATACACAGAGACCCCCACATACACAGAGATCCCTATATATACAGATACAGAGAGACTCCCACATACACAGAGACGCCCACATATACAGAGACCTCCACATACACAGAGACCTCCAAATACATAGAGACCCCCACATACACAGAGATCCCTATATATACAGATACAGAGAGACTCCCACATACACAGAGACGCCCACATATACAGAGACCTCCACATAAACAGAGACCCCCAAATACATAGAGACCCCCACATACACAGAGACCACCATATACACAGAGACCCCCACATACACAGAGACCCCCACATACACAGAGACCCCCACATACACAGAGACACCCACATACACAGAGACCCCTATATATACACATACACAGAGACCCCTACATACACAGAGACCCCCACATACACAGAGACCCCTATATATACACATACACAGAGACCACCACATACACAGAGACCTCCACATACACAGGGACCCCCACATACACAGAAACCCCCACATACACAGGGACCCCCACATACACAGATACCCCACATACACAGAGACCCCACATACACAGAAACCCCTATATATACAGATACACAGAGACCCCCACATACACAGAACCCCCTATATATACAGATACAGAGAAACTCCCACATACACAGAGACCCCCACATACACATTCGGCGTCTCTCTCCTTTAGGGTGATGGTCAATAGCCATTACAGTGAGGCGCACTGATCGATGCAGGTCCAATTTAGCAGCCAGCGAAGGTGTGGGCAGCGCATGTCCACAGCTGGTTAAAGACATCAACCAGGACCACGGGTCACCACCAAGCACCAACACAACGTGTCCACCTCAGGGACCCGGTCAATCATCTGACCGCGTTCCTCTGTAACCACTGGCAACCAACAATCACCAACCAGTCAGGGTTATCTCCATCATGACACAACAGAGAAACACACTACAATGAGTAACATGGTAGTATGGGCTTCAATGCAACACAGTTTCTTTTCATAGCACCAGAAATAATAGGATGAAATACAGCAGGATGCAATTACTGTACTTCCATTTTCACCTTCACTCTGATCTAAACCGGTCAGTGCTAATCGATTCTATAGCGAGGGTGTCATTACTGAACGCTATGTATTGGCGGTGCTACCGTGCTACTCATTAGTGCTACCAGTGCTACTCATTAGTGCTACCGTGCTACTCATTAGTGCTACCGTGCTACTCATTAGTGCTACCGTGCTACTCATTAGTGCTACCGTGCTACTCATTAGTGCTACCGTGCTACTCATTAGTGCTACCAGTGCTACTCATTAGTGCTAACGTGCTACTCATTAGTGCTACCGTGCTACTCATTAGTGCTACCGTGTTACTCATTAGTGCTACCGTGCTACTCATTAGTGCCACCAGTGCTACTCATTAGTGCTACCGTGCTACTCATTAGTGCTACCGTGCTACTGATTAGTGCTACCAGTGCTACTCATTAGTGCTACCAGTGCTACTCATTAGTGCTACCGTGCTACTCATTAGTGCTACCGTGCTACTCATTAGTGCTACCGTGCTACTCATTAGTGCTACCAGTGCTACTCATTAGTGCTACCAGTGCTACTCATTAGTGCTACCGTGCTACTCATTAGTGCTACCGTGCTACTCATTAGTGCTACCAGTGCTACTCATTAGTGCTACCATGCTACTCATTAGTGCTACCGTGCTACTCATTAGTGCTACCAGTGCTACTCATTAGTGCTACCGTGCTACTCATTAGTGCTACCGTGCTACTCATTAGTGCTACCGTGCTACTCATTAGTGCTACCATGCTACTCATAAGTGCTACCAGTGCTACTCATTAGTGTTACTGTGCTACTCATTAGTGCTACCAGTGCTACTCATTAGTGCTACCAGTGCTACTCATTAGTGCTGCCGTGCTACTCATTAGTGCTACCGTGCTACTCATTAGTGCTACAAGTGCTACTCATTAGTGCTACCGTGCTACTCATTAGTGCTACCATGCTACTCATTAGTGCTACCAGTGCTACTCATTAGTGCTACCGTGCTACTCATTAGTGCTACCGTGCTACTCATTAGTGCTACCAGTGCTACTCATTAGTGCTACCGTGCTACTCATTAGTGCTACCAGTGCTACAGTGTGGGTGTCTCCTTTCCTCTCCTAGTGCTAATGATTATGGAGCCGGATGATGGCCTAACGATGGAGACCTAATTATGTTTTAGCATACCTGCAGGTGTCATTACAGAAAGGTTAGGGATAATTGGCGAAATCGCCATTGTTGTAAAACACATTGCTTTTAAAAAAGCAGTCAGCCGCAACTACTTCCTACTCAATAGGTCAGAGTGAATTGGGAGCCAAATTCCACATGATACCCTCCGTGTCAGTCCAAATATCAGGGATTTCTCTCTAGCGTAGATTCATGAATTACAGTAGCTAACACTTTCTATAGCTGTCCAACGACATTACAATATCTCCACGTTCATGCTATTCCAGCATTCCATTCGGTCAGTATTTGGGTAATTGAAAAAAGAAACACCACACTTATTTAGCAGCCATTCCCCAAGTCTCCAGTTGAATGGGACAGCGATGGGGAGGTTGATTTCTGCTACAACAGGACCACAGCTTTATCCTTGCAGATGGGGAACTGGGAGACAATGGCTAGCGGTTTGCGCTGCGGCACACCTGCTAAGGTATGCAAAGGTTTCTGTATTGTATGGCAGAATTAGCAGCTGGCAACAGATTAGAGCCAAGCTTTTTCGGCGAAAAGCCAGCTAAGGGGTGACAAAACGGGTAATATACATTTTTACCGGTGGCAAGCACAGGCTTAATTCAAATGTGGGTACATACCTCTTCTCTCCCTTCCTCCCTTCCATCTTTCCTTCCCACCCCTCTCTTCACGTTTTATTGAGTCCTGCTCTGGGAAAAATCCAAACTAATATATTAGTCCTCTGCTGCTGCTATGGTGATTCAACAACGATTTCCGTCGATAAACGTAATTCTTATAGAACAAGGGATAGGTAGTATTACAGTAGGAACAGATATAACTTACTGTATTTAGCCTTTTTAAAATTCTGTCTCACTCTGTTCTGGGTAACATTATATAAATAACATTCAAGATCCCTGGTTGTTTTTATTAATCCCTCCATCCCTCTAATAAATATAGACAGTATTTTCTTTGTCGTTGTCTTTTCATTAGCATAATACATCTCGGCTATCCCCAAAGGGCTGTGAGGTTTTGTATTGTGTGTGTATTTTGTATTTGTGTTTACAGGAAGGACTTCCCAATCCACATGACCAGCATACAATACTTCAACTTCCTCTTTGAGTTGAAACACAGAGCCAGACTTCATTAAATGGAATAGCATCAAGACCCCACAGAGAAAACAACAATAATTGTTGGGGGGGGGGGGGGGTGTTAGTGTGTTCGGTTTTTATGAACCACATAGGTGTTAGTAATGGGTTTTAGTAATGGGTGTTAGTAATGGGTTTTAGTAATGGGTGTTAGTAATGGGTTTTAGTAATGGGTGTTAGTAATGGGTGTTAGTAATGGGTGTTAGTAATGGGTTTTAGTAATGGGTGTTAGTAGTGGGTGTTAGTAATGGGTGTTAGTAATGGGTGGTAGTAATGGGTTTTAGTAATGGGTGTTGGTAATGGGTATTAGTAATGGGTGTTAGTAATGGGTGTTAGTAGTGGGTGTTAGTAATGGGTTTTAGTAATGGGTGTTAGTAGTGGGTGTTAGTAATGGGTGTTAGTAATGGGTATTAGTAATGGGTGTTAGTAATGGGTGTTAGTAGTGGGTGTTGGTAATGGGTGTTAGTAATGGGTTTTAGTAATGGGTGTTAGTAGTGGGTGTTAGTAATGGGTGTTAGTAATGGGTGTTAGTAATGGGTGTTAGTAATGGGTGTTGGTAATGGGTGTTAGTAATGGGTGTTAGTAGTGGGTGTTAGTAATGGGTGTTAGTAATAGGTGCTAGTAATGGGTGTTAGTAGTGGGTGTTAGTAATGGGTGTTAGTAATGGGTGTTAGTAGTGGGTGTTAGTAATGGGTGTTAGTAATGGGTGTTAGTAATGGGTGTTAGTAATGGCCGTTAGCGATGGGCGTTAGTGATGGGTGTTAGTAATGGGTGTTAATAATGGGTGTTAATAATGGGTGTTAATGTTCCATTCTACCTCACCTACTGGAGCCGTTATTGAAGTGCAACGCAATTGCGCGGACTAATACAACGAGAGATAATCAAATCTGATCAGCTAGAGAAGGGGATGAGAGAGCGCTGTCTCCTGCTCACCTCTCTAGATGTACTCGACCTAAAGACAACATGCCAATTTGTTTGTCTGATTTGAGGCTAATCCACTCTGGTAGCGATACAAGTCAGACACATCTAAATAGCTTTGAACAATATTAGAGGGAGTAGCTAGAACAGAAGGGAGAAACCAAACTGAAATGTCAGGGAATAACGCTAAGCCACAAAGTCTGACACATTTTAATATCTGGCACTAGGGATGTGTTTACGAGCAGAAAACATTTCCTGCCTTTTGATTTCCATTCAGGGCTAATTAGCATGGTGTTAATCACAGAGGAGGGCTGGTTAGGGAGAAGGATCATACTGGAGCACAGTGAAGGTGTGGCAGTTCTCAGACAGACCACAACAAAGCTACTTAGCAGGGCACTGTACTTATTGTAGAAATGTATGACAATCTGTCTAATGATTCAGTACTGTCTGATACCATATAGACCAGGGCTGCCCAACCCTGGTCCTGGAGAGATACCGTCCTGCAGGTGTTCACTCCAACCCTGGTCCTGGAGAGATACTGTCCTGCAGGTGTTCACTCCAACCCTGGTCCTGGAGAGATACTGTCCTGCAGGTGTTCACTCCAACCCTGGTCCTGGAGAGATACCGTCCTGCAGGTGTTCACTCCAACCCTGGTCCTGGAGAGATACTGTCCTGCAGGTGTTCACTCCAACCCTGGTCCTGGAGAGATACTGTCCTGCAGGTGTTCACTCCAACCCTGGTCCTGGAGAGATACTGTCCTGTAGGTGTTCACTCCAACCCTGGTCCTGGAGAGATACCGTCCTGCAGGTGTTCACTCCAACCCTGGTCCTGGAGAGATACTGTCCTGTAGGTGTTCACTCCAACCCTGGTCCTGGAGAGATACTGTCCTGTAGGTGTTCACTCCAACCCTGGTCCTGGAGAGATACTGTCCTGTAGGTGTTCACTCCAACCCTGGTCCTGGAGAGATACTGTCCTGTAGGTGTTCACTCCAACCCTGGTCCTGGAGAGATACTGTCCTGCAGGCGTTCACTCCAACCCTGGTCCTGGAGAGATACTGTCCTGTAGGTGTTCACTCCAACCCTGGTCCTGGAGAGATACTGTCCTGTAGGTGTTCACTCCAACCCTGGTCCTGGAGAGATACTGTCCTGTAGGTGTTCACTCCAACCCTGGTCCTGGAGAGATACTGTCCTGCAGGTGTTCACTCCAACCCTGGTCCTGGAGAGATACTGTCCTGTAGGTGTTCACTCCAACCCTGGTCCTGGAGAGATACTGTCCTGTAGGTGTTCACTCCAAAGACTGATCCGTGTAAAGGAAAGAATGAATGGGGCCATGTATCATGAGATTTTGAGTGAAAACCTCCTTCTATCAGCCAGGGCATTGAAGATGAAACGTGGCTGGGTCTTTCAGCATGACAATGATCCCAAACACACCGCCCGGGCAACGAAGGAGTGGCTTCGTAAGAAAAATGTTGCTTGTTTGTAGGTGACCAAAGACTTATTTTCCACTATACTTTGCAAATAAATTCATTAAAAATCCTACAATGTGATTTTCTGGACATTTTTTTTCTCATTTTGTCTGTCATAGTTGAAGTGTACCTATGATGAAAATTACAGGCCTTTCTCATCTTTTTAAATGGGAGAACTTGCACAATTGGTGGCTGACTAAAAACTTTTTTGCCCCACTGTATGGGATAAAGTTTGTGGATAGAAGTACCTAACCCTCATGTAATTGACACTATCCTCAAAGCTAGCAATGGTAATCGAGATAACCCACGGAAACTAGCCTTGAATGGCTAATGCTATTGATGTGAGCCAGGAAATAATTTGACATCGTACACTCCAGGCTTTCATACACAATGACAGGTCTTGTTTCATCGTACTTGTGTTTCTTCAACATCTGTTCCTTGGTGACTGTATTATCAGCACTGGCGCCGCACATAACAAACTAAACAGGATCCACTTCCTCTATC
The DNA here is from genome assembly GCF_002021735.2 of Oncorhynchus kisutch. Taxonomy (NCBI): domain Eukaryota; kingdom Metazoa; phylum Chordata; class Actinopteri; order Salmoniformes; family Salmonidae; genus Oncorhynchus; species Oncorhynchus kisutch. Next base: position 34,005,561 of record NC_034182.2, read on the forward strand.
CTGTGGGACCTCGTGTTGTTTGCCCATCACACTTAAACTGACAATCTGGATGCTTGAAGATTCCACCACTCCAAAAGAATCACTTTAGAACAGGGAAAAAGAAAAGAAACTGACAACCCATTTTCTCTGGTCAATTACACACACCAGCGAGGCCTTGAAACTTCTCTGTTAGGAGTGCTGTCAGGAATGCTGAGAACAACAATAGACACAGTGAGATGGGTCCAGGGAAACGTTTGATACAGATATGTAGGTATGACTGCTGTGGACTACTGGGGATACACTAGGTATGTGTGTGTGATTAAGGATAGATGGGTGTATGTATGTGAGAGAGTATTAGTGCATTTGTCCATGTGTGTGTGTGTGTGTGTGTGTGTGTGTGTGTGTGTGTGTGTGTGTGTGTGTGTGTGTGTGTGTGTGTGTGAGATTAGGGATAGATGTGTGTATGTATGTGAGAGAGTATTAGTGCATTTGTCCATGTCTATGTGTGTGTGTGTGTGTGAGATTAGGGATAGATGGGTGTATGTATGTGAGAGAGTATTAGTGCATTTGTCCATGTCTATGTGTGTGTGTGTGTGTGTGTGTGTGTGTGTGTGTGTGTGTGTGTGTGTGTGTGTGTGTGTGTGTGTGTGTGTGTGTGTGTGTGTGTGTGTGTGGGAGAGAGATTAGGGATAGATGGGTGAATGTATGTGAGAGTGTATTAGTGCATTTGTCCATGTCTATGTGTGTGTGTGTGTGTGTGTGTGTGTGTGTGTGTGTGTGTGTGTGTGTGTGTGCATATGTGTATATGTGTGTGTGTGTGTGTGCATATGTGTGTGCATATATGTGTGTGTGTGTGTGTGTGTGTGTGTGTGTGTGTGTGTGTGCCTGTGCGTGTGTGTGTGTGTGCCTGTGCGTGTGCGTGTGTGTGTGTGTGTGTGTGTGTGTGTGTGTGTGTGTGTGTGTGTGTGTGTGTGTGTATATGTGTGTGTGTGTCTCTAGGTGTATTGGATAGAGATGGGAGTTGCCGACGTCTCAGTTGGGGAATTGGCCGAGGACTTCAGAGCACCGTCTGAATATACAATTAGACTAGGGGATTGTGGATAGAGACATCACTCCCCAGTAAAGGTCCTCGGAATCAAGACATACAACTATTGCTCTTCCCACTAGCGCTGCAGGCTATATCCCCTCAGCAGATAAATAAAGTAAAACTAAAACAACACACAAAGCCTGTGAATGTTATTCATAAGAAAATCAGACTCCTCCCAAATGAAAATGGATGGCCCTCCCTTCAGCAAAATATATTTGACTTAAACCCTCCTTGAAAACTTGAAAAAAAGGTGACCTTCCCCTACACCCAAAATAAGAATTAAAACAAAGTGGATAACAGAGAACATGTCGACCATTTACCATCACTTCTTGGACAGACCAGAGCCTTAGATATGTCGTTTTAAAAACGGTTTTTCGTCCTGTAAGCATTACATGGCAACGCAGAAATGTTTATAGCGTACAGGGCTGCTGGCCAGAAAGTTGTGGGTTCGCACACCACTGTGGAAAAGAGTAGGGGTGGAAAGATCTCCTTCAGTAAAAGCATTGCATGAATCTATCATCGTATTTACAGGTCAGAGAAAAAAATGCCTTTTATAAACATTTCATGCAATTCTATTTTAGACATTAGCAGAAATGTTTTAATATCATACAAATTACCGGAATTACAGGCTAATAATGGACAGAGAGATAGGTCTTAGAGATAGGTCTGTGTTCAGCTTATCATATTTCTCCAATGCCAAATCAATTTGTCTTGTTTACAGGGAAACTGTCCCTGTTTGCAAATAATTTAATCTGAGAATTCATTAGAAATCTGAGCATGATACTTTCAAAAGTTAGGCAGACCTTTCCACCCCAGACAGAGTAGGCCTACCTTTCCACCCCAGACAGAGTAGGCCTACCTTTCCACCCCAGACAGAGTAGGCCTACCTTTCCACCCCAGACAGAGTAGACCTACCTTTCCACCCCAGACAGAGTAGGCCTACCTTTCCACCCCAGACAGAGTAGGCCTACCTTTCCACCCCAGACAGAGTAGGCCTACCTTTCCACCCCAGACAGAGTAGGCATACCTTTCCACCCTAGACAGAGTAGGCCTACCTTTCCACCCCAGACAGAGTAGGCCTACCTTTCCACCCCAGACAGAGTAGGCCTACCTTTCCACCCCAGACAGAGTAGACCTACCTTTCCACCCCAGACAGAGTAGGCCTACCTTTCCACCCCAGACAGAATAGGCCTACCTTTCCACCCTAGACAGAGTAGGCCTACCTTTCCACCCCAGACAGAGTAGGCCTACCTTTCCACCCCAGACAGAGTAGGCCTACCTTTCCACCCCAGACAGAGTAGGCCTACCTTTCCACCCCAGACAGAGTAGGCCTACCTTTCCACCCCAGACAGAATAGGCCTACCTTTCCACCCCAGACAGAGTAGGCCTACCTTTCCACCCCAGACAGAATAGGCCTACCTTTCCACCCCAGACAGAGTAGGCCTACCTTTCCACCCCAGACAGAATAGGCCTACCTTTCCACCCCAGACAGAGTAGGCCTACCTTTCCACCCCAGACAGAATAGGCCTACCTTTCCACCCCAGACAGAGTAGGCCTACCTTTCCACCCCAGACAGAGTAGGCCTACCTTTCCACCCCAGACAGAATAGGCCTACCGTTCCTTAAATAGGAAAAAATAGGCTCCAACCCAAGGTCCTCTTGTTGTTAGTATAGTCTAAATAAAATGAAGACTGTTGAAATGAGTTATGCCTACTCGAATGTGCCTACTTTCAGCACCGTGAATTGTCCATTTCCGATTGATTGTGCCTTGGCTGCTGCTTCAAGTTTCAGCACCACAATGTAAATTACTCTAATCTGGCTTATTGTGAGGTCGATAACCCTGATAAATAGGCCTACATCATGGGCAAGAAACATATTGCTTTTAATCAAATCTATTATAGTAGTAGCAAGCTATCAAAGTTGACCCCCAGTCCTCCTTCTCAAACTGAACAGAACAGAACATAGACTATAGGCTAGTCTGTGCACAAGATAGGGAATTTCTTGGACTAGGCTTAATAAATAAAAACATTTGGAAGAAGCCTTTGACTCCTCCTGAACTGCCACGGTAAGCCTACACAGCACAGCCATTGTTAGGCAGTACACAACAAAACGTTTTTCATCAGCAAGAACATAGCAGGCCCGGGCTCAGGGTTGTAATATCCATCACGGTGTTTAATACAGCCTAGTTTTATCTACACCATCCCAGCGACTATCTTAGAAATATACCTTTGCTCTGTGCTTCTCTGAGCATGCACTTTGTAGCCTGTAGCCTATTTGCTATGGATCATGTGATTGAGGCCACACTAAATAGCCTATAGGCTCACTTGATATTTCACACCCAGCAGAGAATCAGAAATGAGGGATGGCATCAGGCATAGCCTAATAAGCTACTAATTCTAAAATACTGAGAAACATTGACATTTCATCAATTACAAATGACATGACCCTCCCCTTGACTGAAGTTGAAAAAGGATGGCCATTTTCCTCCAGGGACCCATTCTGTAAATCTAGAACCATCCCTTAGTGAAAGTGATAGTGATGATAGTGATGATAGTGATAGTGATGATAGTGATAGTGGTGATAGTGATGATAGTGATAGTGATGATGGTGGTAGTGATAGTGATGACGGTGGTAGTGATAGTGATGCTGGTGGTAGTGATAGTGATGATGGTGGTAGTGATAGTGATGATGGTGGTAGTGATAGTGATGATAGTGAAAGTGATGATGGTGGTAGCGATAGTGATAATTGTGATAGTGATGATAGCGATAGTGGTGATAGTGATAGTGGTGATAGTGATGATGTGGTAGTGATAGTAATGATTGTGGTAGTGATAGTGATGATGGTGGTAGTGCTAGTGATGATGGTGATAGTGATAGTGATGATGGTGGTAGTGATAGTGATGATGGTGGTAGTGATAGTGATGATGGTGGTAGTGATAGTGATGATGGTGATAGTGATGATAGTGATAGTGGTGATAGTGGTGATAGTGACAGTGGTGACAGTGATAGTCGTGATAGTGATGATAGTGATGATGGTGGTAGTGATAGTGATGATGGTGGTAGTGATAGTGATGATGGTGATAGTAACAGTGATGATAGTGAAAAGTCATGGTTTCTACAGACGTGTGGATTCAGTGTTTATAGTAACGCCTCGGAAGAACACTCACCAAGTCGGTTGGCAATAAAAAGCAGAAAATGGCCGCCCCCTTCTTCTTCACAAATTGCCTGGGCCTTCTGTTTCTTTTACAGAGGCAAATCGTTTCACACATTTTGAAATATGCAAATAGAAGTGTTTGCGACGTGGGGCCTGTAGCTGGAGGCCAAGAGGCTTGTTGACGACACACGCTTCATTTGTGGCAGCCGATCAATAGTCTCCTTCTCCTCCTCGACTTCATCTGCACTGATATGAAAGGACTGGAGAGGTGAAAAGCAGATTGCTTACACCTTTACTGTGTTGTCAGGTCAGTTCACTTGATTGAGACGGGACTATTTTACACTATTCATCTATTTTAGACTGTGAGATACTCTTTCCCAGTTTGAGGCTGTGAGTAATTTCTCATCTTTTGACTCTCATCTTGTTTCCATGCTCTCCCTGGCTCCCAAGTCTGCCTCTCGCCTGACATGAACAGCTGTCACTCTATCATAGATACTGGTCATCAATCAAGAACAGCTTTTTTTTTACAAAGTCCATCGAAATAAGATAGAGATGCAGTCTATCATTCCATTAGAAGATCATTGGGGCAGATATGCTACAAAGAAAGCATGGATATGATAGAGGGAAAGAGAGTGTTTAATCTACGAGTCTGATAGCACACTGTAGAAACTATACAGGCTCTCCATATAGCGGACATGAGTCAGTCATGGGCACGTGATGAGGTTGCACCGCCTGAGCACTTCAAAAACAGTGTCTACCCTCAGCCCAAAAATGGACTGTCCTCTTGGTCTAACAGTCTATGATGTTGGTTGCTCCCATGGGAGACCCAAGTTCATATCCTGCGGTTTAAACCTACGTATTGCCGTCCACTTTCCACGGGCCTCTTCTTCCTTATCAACTACATCCAGGGGTATGTGTAATCACTGTCCCCGCCATCCCTCTTAATATAAGGTTCCTGGTACTGCGCCAGTCAGTTAAAACCAACTCATGATTAACACAGCCAATTTTATGGCACCAGCAGGCCCTGCAGACAAAGGTACTGGCAGAGAGAGGACGTACCCCATCAATAAGCCTTATAAAAGCTCTGGTTGGCTTTTTATCTTTTGACCTCTCAGATCCGCCAGCACCCACTGGGAGGGCCCATCTACTTCTTAAGGGCCCCTCTACATCCTAAGGGCCCCTCTACTTCCTAAGGGCCCATCTACTTCTTAAGGGCCCCTCTACATCCTAAGGGCCCCTCTACTTCCTAAGGGTCCCTCTACTTCCTAAGGGCCCCTCTACATCCTAAGGGCCCCTCTACTTCCTAAGGGTCCCTCTACTTCCTAAGGGTCCCTCTACATCCTCAGGGCCCCTCTACATCCTAAGGGCCCCTCTACTTTCCCCTCTACATCCTCAGGGCCCATCTACTTCTTAAGGGCCCCTCTACATCCTAAGGGCCCCTCTACTTCCTAAGGGTCCCTCTACTTCCTAAGGGCCACTCTACATCCTAAGGGCCCCTCTACATCCTAAGGGTCCTTCTACACCTCTACATCCTAAGGGCCCCTCTACTTTCCCCTCTACATCCTCAGGGCCCCTCTACATCCTAAGGGCCCCTCTACTTTCCCCTCTACATCCTCAGGGCCCCTCTACTTCCTAAGGGCCCCTCTACATCCTAAGGGCCCCTCTACTTCCTAAGGGCCCATCTACTTCCTAAGGGCCACTCTACATCCTAAGGGCCCCTCTACATCCTAAGGGCCCCTCTACACCCTACATCCTAAGGACCCCTCTACTTCCCCCTCTACATCCTAAGGGCCCCTCTACTTCCGAAGGGCCCCTCTACTTCCTAAGGGCCCCTCTACATCCTAAGGGCCCCTCTACATCCTAAGGGCCCCTCTACACCTCTACATCCTAAGGGCCCCTCTACTTCCCCCTCTACATCCTAAGGGCCACTCTACATCCTAAGGGCCCCTCTACATCCTAAGGGCCCCTCTACTTCCCCCTCTACATCCTAAGGGCCCCTCAACTTCCTCCTCTACATCCTAAGGGCCCCTCTACATCCTAAGGGCCCCTCTACTTCCCCCTCTACATCCTAAGGGCCCCTCTACTTCCTAGGGGCCCCTCTACTTCCAAAGGGCCCCTCTACTTCCTATGGGCCCCTCTACATCCTAAGGGCCCCTCTACTTCCTAAGGGCCCCTCTACTTCCTAAGCCCGCCCCTGGTGGAAGAAACAGAGGCTTCTCTCCTAAAAGCCTTTGTTGATCGTTGTGATCACGTCTCTGATAAAAGTCAAGTGTACCTGGGGTACTTTGTTTTCCCACCGTGGGACAGCCAGCAGAATTACAACTAGACACACGTCTACTGGGAGGAAGAGGAATATGTGGGGTTTGTTTTTGTCGATATTGTTGTTATTTTTCCCTTTCAATCTCTTCGGAGGCGCAGGGGTTTTAGTTGATATTAGGAGGTACTGATTGGCTGGGGAAATTGTGCCGAGCGTCCGGCGATGCCGACAGCGGCTGAAGGAGAGGATCATATTTCAAGGTGAAGAGGGTTGGTTGGCGCGGCGGGCTGGCTGCCAGCCTTTTGTTTGGTTTAATTCTGCCTCCTGTCCACTGTTGTTTGGCGGGCGGATTTGTTATTGGCACTGGGATCGGGTTTCTCTACTCTGCCTAACCTGAACACCAAGCCTCCTGAGCGGTCATGCATTTGAAAGCTGAACAAACAGAATAAAAATGCATAAATAACTGTGCGCACGTATGGGCATGTGCACATTCTTAGCATCCTCGAAGGGGGCAGAAAGGTCCCCACACACATGCACAGCACAGGTAGACAGTACAGAGTCCAAGTCTCATCGTACACACATTACAGACACAGAGACTTGTCTTCTCATCGTTGGTGTGACAGTACATGAAAGACTGTCTTACTGAGAGACAGCCACGGGTCATGTGAATGGACCGGCTGAGTGTGTGTGAAGATCGTTCCCCAGAGAGTCATGCCAAGATTGGGCTATCTTTCATATGTCACAGCTGGTTGGCTCAGTGAGCATTCTCTGGTTGAATATTTCTGACTGTGCATGCTACGGGAACACTATTAAAAACACAGTGGAATCTCTGAGTAACTCACTGAAAGCTAAGGAGAACCAGAGAGAGAGGAACCAAACTTGATTAGTAGCAGAGCCAAGGAGGACCCTTGAACTACAGCAGTTGCCTATGGAAAATGGGATATAGAATAGTGGCCCTTACCTTTGAGGTCCAGGTTGCGGGCTCCATTGGAGTGCTGGGTGACGGTGCGGGAGTCGATCTTGAGCGTGTGCACGTTGTTGGCGTCCCGGGAGACCACCACGTTGTGCCACTGGTTGTCACTGAGCGGCTTGTCCGAGTTGCCCTTCATCAGTGACGGTCCGTTGCCGAGGTCAAAGACGTAATGGACGTAACTATAAACACAGGTCGTAAGAGACGTTTAGTAAACGACTGTAGGTGTGTGTGTGTGTATGTGTATGTGTATGTGTGTGTGTGTGTGTGTGTGTGTGTGTGTGTGTGTGTGTGTGTGTGTGTGTGTGTGTGTGTGTGTGTGTGTGTGTGTGTGTGTGTGTGTGTGTGTGAGTGTGTGTGTGTGTGTGTGTGTGAGTGTGTGTGTGTGTGTGTGTGTGTGTGTATGTGTATGTGTATGTGTATGTGTGTGTGTGTGTGTGTGTGTGTGTGTGTGTGTGTGTGTGTGTGTGTGTGTGTGTGTGTGTGTGTGTGTGTGTGTGTGTGTGTGTGTGTGTGTGTGTTTGTGACACCTCATCCATCACATTCAGTCAGTGTGACCAAAACAAAATCAAAATGTCACCCACAGAACAAAGTTCTTTGAAATAAGTGTAAACCAGAGAGAGGCAGATCTCGCCAAGCATGCTGAAGAATTTGGTGTTTGGCTCTTTTGAAAAATGTCCCTGGGTCTTTTGAAAAAAAGTGTTGTGTTTTGAACAACTCCATGGAGATGCCATGCAGTCCTTTCAGTATAGTTAAGGCTGTTCAATGGAGGAGCCCGGAGTTCAAGGTGACAGGGTGAGTCAGTCCAACCCATATTATATTTAAACAGTATCCTTTCACACAGCCTCCAGCAGTAGATGACCCTACCTCACATTCAGTAATATACAGCTTCTCAGAAAATATATACTTTGAAATGTAAATAAGTCATTTTTCCTCTGAGACACTCTGAAAGAAACGTTTCCCTCCTGTTTGCCCTGAGGCGGACATGGTGGCATAGCTTGTTCATGCGCAAAATGATTTGCTTTTGTGTCATCTGGTGATGACTGGTTTGCCTGAGCAATGTTTATCGAATGTGTTTTCACCCTTTGCCTTGTCTTTGTGTGTGCTGAAAGAGAAGTTTGGGCTCCTTTGTGTCGTAACAATACCAGGCGTGGAGGAAGAGGTGAAGGGAGATACATGCAACACAACGAGGACTGGATGAATAGGCTGGCGACAGCAGGGAATCTAACGCACCAATCAGAGCCAGCTATTCCAGCTATTTCAGGGTTCCTTTTCTTCAAAGCCTTCATTCAGAGTTTTAACAAGTAAATTACAATTTTAAGGCCAATTAAATAGCTTTCGTTCAGTCTGTTTACATTATGGGGTATACGGATTGTGTGTACAGCTGGATGGGCGTCTGGTGGAATATGTTCTCCAGCTTCTATTTCCTCCCCATAATTATAGCCTGTTCTGTCCATTCATGGAGCTATAAACCAAAGTGATTATTAATGCTCCCTGAGAAATAGAGGGAACTGCCTCCAACCAGCTCTGATTCACAGTACCGTATTACCCAAACTCCCTGCTCTATCTTAGTGGAACGGATGTAGGACTTTATCATTTTCACCTCATCTACATCTTACGATATTTTCACACAAATAATTGTTTTATGCTTTATTGTGTGTTTAAGATGTGCCATACTTGGAATGGTAGGCCATGTGGGAAGAATGATCTAAACTTCACCACATTTCATTGTTCAGGGTAACCTCATGTCATGTCCTTATCAGTAAGGACCAATCAGAGGTCCAGACTCACCCTTTGACCAGCTCCACGACGATGAAGTCGCTGCCGTCCCCCGAGTTGAAGAGCAACAGGCCGTCCGACGTGGTGGTCTTAAACTGGAAGAAGAGGTGCATGGAGGCGTAGGCCTGCAAAGTAGCCAACGCCAGGTAGCTCGATTTCGTTCGAAATGTCACCGGATCGGCGATGATGTGGCGCATGCCGAAGCGAGCGTTGAGTTCACAGTAGGAGATGTCGCCGTTCTTGCACTGGTCCAGGTAGGGCACACCGTTGACCGTCAGGCCCTGGAGGTGACCGATGAAGTTGGAGGGCACCACGGAGATGAAGCGACGCTCTGTCATGATGCCCGTCTCAATGTTGTGGAACTCCAGACGGGTGTGGGCCCCTGTCATTTGGCCTGGAGGGTGAAAGAGGACAGGGGAATATGTTGGGATTCTAGGCCTGAGTTCCTCCTCATTTTCCTAACCATGTGGCCTGATCAGGACAAGCTTTAGGCCCAGGTAATGATATGTATACGGATGGAATATGTGGGTTACATGCTCTGATGATGTTATCGCTTCCTAGTAATGAACAGTAATGAGCTTGGCCAAGCGGCTTATTACAAATACCCCCGTCCTAAACATGGTCAGCCCCAGAGGACTTCTCGGGGCGGTTTGTGACCACCACAAACCGGTTCAAACTGACACTGGCAACTTAAGGAATAACTTCACAGGGTCATTTTTAGCCCCATGCCTAATCATATCCCCTCTCTCTTGCATTCCTCTCACCTCTCACCCCCTTCATCCCTCCATTCTACCCAACAGGGGGGTAGTGGCAGACAGTGGAGAGTGGACACTGACCTTCTACCGTCACATTGTCCACAGAGAGTTGGAGGTTCTTTCCTCTGCGTACCACTTTCACCGTGTGCCACTCGTTGTCGTTGAGCTTTTGGCCGGCGAAGACCGTCTCGGGGCCTTTACCTGGAGGGAGAGAGCTAGAGTCACCTACCCATCAGAAAGGGTGTGGCACACTGTAGCAGCCACTCTCAGCGACTCAAGTCCTCAGATGAGATACTGTACACGGCTTACGGAGATAACCTGCACAAACACACACAGTTTTCACACAAATAAAAAATGTGCTACAGTACACACACACACACACACACACACACACACACACACACACACACACACACACACACAATACATGTACAGAGTAGTATTGTACTAGAAGGCATGTCTGTCATGTCTTCCATGTTTGTCATGTCTTCCATGTCTGTCATGTCTTCAATGTTTGTCATGTCTGTCATGTCTTCCATGTCTGTCATGTCTTCCATGTTTGTCATGTCTTCCATGTCTGTCATGTCTGTCATGTTTGTCATGTCTGTCATGTATGTCATGTCTGTCATGTCTGTCATGTCTGTCATGTCTGTCATGTATGTCATGTCTGTCATATCTTCCATGTCTGTCATGTCTGTCATGTCTTCCATGTCTGTCATGTCTGTCATGTCTGTCATGTATGTAATGTCTGTCATGTCTGTCATGTCTTCCATGTCTATCATGTCTTCCATGTATGTCATGTATGTCATGTCTTCCATGTCTGTCATGTATGTCATGTCTGTCATGTCTTCCATGTCTGTCATGTCTGTCATGTCTGTCATGTCTGTCATGTATGTCATGTCTTCCATGTCTGTCATGTATGTCATGTCTTCCATGTCTGTCATGTATGTCATGTCTGTCATGTCTGCCATGTCTGTCATGTATGTCATGTCTGTCATGTCTTCCATGTCTGTCATGTATGTCATATCTTCCATGTCTGTCATGTATGTCATGTCTTCCATGTCTGTCATGTATGTCATGTATGTCATGTCTTCCATGTCTGTCATGTATGTCATGTCTGTCATGTATGTCATGTCTGTCATGTCTTCCATGTCTGTCATGTATGTCATATCTTCCATGTCTGTCATGTATGTCATGTCTGTCATGTCTTCCATGTCTGTCATGTATGTCATATCTTCCATGTCTGTCATGTATGTCATGTCTGTCATGTCTTCCATGTCTGTCATGTATGTCATATCTTCCATGTCTGTCATGTATGTCATGTCTGTCATGTATGTCATATCTTCCATGTCTGTCATGTCTGTCATGTCTGTCATGTCTTCCATGTCTGTCATGTATGTCATATCTTCCATGTCTGTCATGTATGTCATGTCTGTCATGTCTTCCATGTCTGTCATGTATGTCATATCTTCCATGTCTGTCATGTATGTCATGTCTGTCATGTATGTCATATCTTCCATGTCTGTCATGTATGTCATGTATGTCATGTCTGTCATGTATGTCATGTCTTCCATGTCTGTCATGTATGTCATATCTTCCATGTCTGTCATGTATGTCATTTCTGTCATGTATGTCATGTCTTCCATGTCTGTCATGTCTTCCATGTATGTCATGTATGTCATGTCTTCCATGTCTGTCATGTATGTCATGTCTGTCATGTATGTCATGTCTGTCATGTATGTCATGTCTTCCATGTCTGTCATGTATGTCATGTCTTCCATGTCTGTCATGTATGTCATATCTTCCATGTCTGTCATGTATGTCATGTCTGTCATGTATGTCATGTCTTCCATGTCTGTCATGTATGTCATGTCTGTCATGTATGTCATGTCTGTCATGTATGTCATGTATGTCATGTCTGTCATGTATGTCATGTCTTCCATGTCTTTCATGTCTCCCATGTCTGTCACATAAAAACCTCTAACCCAGGAAGAAAGACTCATAAACAGACAACCCAGAATCATACAGGAACAGCAGGATACCATCAAAGACTAAGCTGGAGGGAAGCTAGGTGTTGCAGTTATTGAACAAGCCTATCATGGTAAAGTGAGGATATGGTCATGGACAGCAGAGATGAGAGGTAGAACTATTTATAGCTATGGCCTGTAGGACTAGTGGAGCTGTGTAATTGCCATATGAGTCTTTGCCAGACTGAGTAGAGTAAGTGTAGATCAGACTGAGGATGAGGTGGCTCAGCTGCATTGAATCCCCAACTCCCCTCATCTCACTTCCCCTCTAGTATAATACTACTCACTTCTCCTCTCCTCTCCTCTCCTCTCCTCTCCTCTCCTCTCCTCTCCTCTCCTCTCCTCTCCTCTCCTCTCCTCTCCTCTCCTCTCCTCTCCTCTCCTCTCCTCTCCTCTCCTCTCCTCTCCTCTCCTCTCCTCTCCTCTCCTCTCCTCTCCTCTCCTCTCCTCTCCTCTCCTCTCCTCTCCTCTCCTCCCCTCACCTCTCCTCTGCCACAGGAGATGTCAGTTTGACGCACCAACATATGTCGGTGGGAGAAATGATTATTAAAGACGTATTTACTGTAGTGACTTCTTTCCTCTCTCTCTCACCAATTGGGCCACAGCACTATTTGTAGTTTTTCCAATGACACGGACCAATTATATCAAGTGTAGCAGGGAATGAGTGAGTGAGTGACAGAGTAAAATAGTGATGGTTATTGATGAAGTCAGCAGAACTGAATCAGCCTGTCCTTGAGGTGTAATATGCTTATTATGTTTTGAATGAGCGATGTCATGACGACGGCTAATTGTGCTAGCGCTAACAGTTGCAGCGAAGGGCTCTATGTTTACACATTCAAGGCAGGATAATTCCTTTTACTAAAAGGGCAATACATTAAAAACTAACCAACGGGAAGAGGAAATTAAATAATTAGACTACGCAATACAGTAGCACAGCCTAAGAGGCTGAAACAAAAGGTTAACCCTGACGACGGGCAACTCGCAGTATTTCATGATGGCAATCACCGAGGCAAAGAGAACAGTGATTAGTAGGGAAAATAATGGGTCCGTAAACAAAGTCATAATGAGGGATTCTTCCACTCCACTGCCTGGTGGAACCAACCCAAATAGTACAGTGCCTCGAGGAAGCCAGTCACTTCCATTGAAGACCTACTGCAGGCTACTGTACGACAGCCTGACTACCACTGTGTAACAACTGGTTAAAGGGCACATTTGGTTTGGTTGGAAAACAACAAATCAAGCAGTGGCCATCCAACACTGTTAAGGCCTGATGTTTTATTTATGCAAGAAGAAAATCCAATATTACAAATCTGTCTGTTTATTTTTGCGACTGGCGATGCGTGGTGGCTGCAGGTGCCTGGTGGATAATGGAGTGTGGCTCGGTGGAATGAGATTGTCCCCCCCAGTTGTGTGTGAAATGATTTAGTTTTGAGGGAAAAAAGGGTTTTATCAATTGATAGCCCATATGCACAAACACACACGACACGCACATACACGCACGCACACACACACACACACACACACACACACACAAAAACAGGATAACCGTTTTCCCATTAACTGTTGTTACCTTTCTCCCTGGCTTTTTGTCTGAAGCCACGGAATTGGATAGAGAGACGTTTAATCACACAATTTGAAAAGTAAATATGTGGCAAAGTCCCCTACTGCAGAGAGAGAGAACAGGAGAACGAGTTTAAGATAAACTGCTTGAGAGAGAGCTTATGAACAAGAGAACGGGAGAGAGAGAGAGAGAGAGAGAGAGAGAGAGAGAGAACGAATGGACAATAGATTTTGATGTACCACTGGAACACTTTCGGAGCCTGCCGAGCATAATTCATGGGAAATTGTTCCTCTGGGATATGTGCTATTTATCTGCCCCAGCCACAAGAGTCCAGAAGGGGATAACTCTAAGAGCACAAGAGGCCTGAAGAGAGCATGAGGGATAACTCTAAGGGGCACAAGAGGCCTGAAGAGAGCATGGGGGATAACTCTAAGGGGCACAAGAGGCCTGAAGAGAGCATGAGGGATAACTCTAAGGGGCACAAGAGGCCTGAAGAGAGCATGGGGGATAACTCTAAGGGGCACAAGAGGCCTGAAGAGAGCATGAGGGATAACTCTAAGGGGCACAAGAGGCCAGAAGAGAGCATGGGGGATAACTCTAAGGGGCACAAGAGGCCTGAATAGAGCATGGGGGATAACTCTAAGGGGCACAAGAGGCCTGAAGAGAGCATGGGGGATAACTCTAAGAGCACAAGAGGCCTGAAGAGAGCATGAGGGATAACTCTAAGGGGCACAAGAGGCCTGAAGAGAGCATGGGGGATAACTCTAAGGAGCACAAGAGGCCTGAAGAGAGCATGGGGGCTAACTCTAAGGGGCACAAGAGGCCAGAAGAGAGCATGGGGGCTAACTCTAAGGGGCACAAGAGACCAGAAGAGAGCATGGGGGCTAACTCTAAGGGGCACAAGAGGCCTGAAGAGAGCATGAGGGATAACTCTAAGGGGCACAAGAGGCCAGAAGAGAGCATGGGGGATAACTCTAAGGGGCACAAGAGGCCTGAAGAGAGCATGGGGGATAACTCTAAGAGCACAAGAGGCCAGAAGAGAGCATGAGGGCTAACGCTAAGGAGCACAGAGGACACATCAGGCCAAAACAGCAGGCCATAACAATGAAGGTCTCATCGTGCCTGCTACCCTGAGAGAACACCAGAAAGAGGTTTGGGGGCAGATAACAATGCAATGGGTCATATTAGCTTGAAGCTAATACACAGTAACCCTACTGTAGCTAGCTAGTAGCTAATGGGTTATCCAATGCCCCATTACCTTGGAGCTAATGTACTGTAAAAGCATGCAGCACTACTGCAGCTAGCTAGCAGCTAATGGGTACTTCAATCCCCATAATGCTATGGCTCTACCACATGCTACTTACCAAACTGACAGGCTGATTGGGTTAAAGTAGCTAGCTAGCTAATAGCTAATGGGCACTTCAATCCACATATTGCTGTTGCTCTACTACTTGTACGCCTAACTGGCAGGCTGCTTAATGCTGACGTTTGACCATCTTCTAATGCCCAGGTAATGAAGACAGCAAACAGGCTAGGGGAGAGGGCTTAGGGCTAAATGAGGATGTAAACCTCATTGCTGCCGTGTCAGCCAGCCTCACTCATCTCCGTAGAAACAAGGCAAATCATTAATAAGAGCAGCGGTATTAAAATGGAATTCATTTTAAGAGCGAATCCACTTTCTCTTTTTGTTGCTCTCCCTTTGTCACCGAGATCAATGGGAGAACGACCTCTGATCATATAAACAGAGGAGGTCATTCTCTCACTTGTTCTCTCGTTCATTCTCTGTTATCTCACAGTAATTCTCTATCTATCTCACACTCCATCACTCCCTCCCCCATGTCTGTCCTCAAGGTGGACGGTATAAAGTTTGGTGTTTTGGTCGGTATTGGAAGCTCCTGTTTGTCTGGTTTAATGTGGATGTCATTTACAGTGTGGAGGACCCGTCAGCAGGATGGATGAGATGTGTTACATTCATAAGCTTTTTCCCAATTAACAATAGTCGATGAATCAATTATCACAGCATTCCTATGTAAATCCCACTGATTAATGCACACTAATCGATGAATGCACCCATTTAATCAGCGGCTATTTAGTGCAGTGCAGTGCATCATTCCCACAAGTTAACTCAGGGTTAAGAGACTGGCAAGGAGAAGTAAAGCTCTCCATTTTGGCTTGACCACTAGGGTATGGAGAGATGGGTGTACTTTGACCAACTCAACTGGACCCAGAGCCACATTTTCTCCCCAACACATAGAACCATTGAAACAGTGGAACTGAGAGTCTCTACACAGATCTTCCCGAACCAACGTCTCCTCTAAGTCTCAGTCTCGTCTCACAAGAGATGAGATGAGAAACTAGGCTGTTGCGTGGCACGGCCGCTGCGAATCAAGCACAGGCGGCACCATGGCATCGTTAACCGAGAGGAATCCTGACATGGCTGGGAGTCTAAATGGGCCACAGCAAAGCATTGTGGGCCGCCTCGGGGAGCAACAGCCTGTCTCCAAGAGAAAGAGAGTTCAGGACCTATCAGCGCTGCAAGAAGACAGGGTCACACCCTCAGGGGCTGTGGTGCGATAGTGTCACTATTACTAGACGCCACAAGCACGTCATGACTCCTTGGGGTGAGAGTCAAATGTGTTCCATGGGGTCGCTGAAGCATGTGTAAATCATGGAGCCGAAGGTCATAGGGCACTGCTGGGGATGTAAGTCTGTGTCACTGAGTCAAGGGTTTGGGATTATGTTTAACCATTAAGACGCTGTCTACTGCTTTGCATGGCAGAGACTCCATGGTTTGAGGCAGTTCTGAGGCTATTTTGCTTTCATGTATGGTTTTTATACCGCACAGGCAAAAATACATTTTACGCTAGACTGTCAATGATAACTTTTGAAATGTGATTCATACATTTGTTTAAAGGGTTGCATAAACATAGGAGTCATTTTGGTTTTCATTTTCTCAATCTGTTTCCACTGCTTAACAAAGCAACTACAGGTCTTCCTAATTGCCTATTTCATCCTTTCAAACGTTCACCTTTATGGTTCGTAGAGTATAGCCTACAGTAGCCCATAGAGATTGCCTGACTCAAAATCCATACAAGAGGGAATAATAATGAGGACCTAGCCGGATGTTGAGGTGGCGATTCAGCAGTACAGCCACGCGTGGCCTCCCAGGGAGAGGAACAGCATCCACTAATTAAAATGGGCTTCAGACAAATTCTCCCTCCTCTTTTTCCTCTCCCTCTTTATTCCCTCGTTCTCCCCATTCTCAGCTCAGCAGCCCCCCTTTGAGGATGGAGGGAGGATGCCGACGCTCAGGACCCGTTGCACAGTCAGTGTGTGTGTGTGTGTGTGTGTGTGTGTGTGTGTGTGTGTGTGTGTGTGTGTGTGTGTGTGTGTGTGTGTGTGTGTGTGTGTGTGTGTGTGTGTGTGTGTGTGTGTGTGTGTGTGTGTGTGTGTGTGTGCGAGAGAGAGAGAAAAACAAAGACAGAGAGAGAGAGAAAAAAAAAGAGAGACGGGTGGCAGATGAGTGTAGATCCTGGATGACAGCTATGGATTTTGATCCTGTGTTTTCAGCGCAGTGTGGAAAACGACTGCTAATATCTGCTGACTGGGGGTGATCCTTATAGCCAAGGCACGGTGAGGGATGAAATGATAGAGGAGGAGAGAGACTAGCTAATGCAACTCTCCATCTATAGGTGTCTGCTTTACTCCCGAGATAGACAGGTGGCGCGTGATCAAAGAGGAGAGGAGGGTGTGTGTGTGTGTGTGTGTGTAGATGCAGAGTTATTTTTCATGGATCTTGCACAGTAAGATAATGGTTCCCTGCAATGTTTCCATCTGAAAATAATAACATGGTACTGCAAATATTGGATGAGAAAACACCTTCAAAAAATGAACACACATGCACCTTTTATCACATCTCTCTCCATCTATCTCACTTTAACACACACACACACACACACACACACACACACACACACACACACACACACACACACACACACACGCACACACACACACACACACACGATCAGAGCTTGACCACATAGTCCACAAACAGTGTAGATACGGAGGCCACTTTGCCACCACTGAAAAGCCACCCCAGGGACCAAGCGCCACACAGTAGACTGGGGTGATGAGGCTAACAGGAAGCAGCTAAAGTGCCTTCAGTGACTTAAGTTATAGGTCTGTGTAATGTACTGTAGTTGTGTACATGCACTGTACCTTAGTCTGAGACTGGGTGTATGCATGCTGTGTGGACAAATACTACAGTTTACTATAGAATACTACTGTACTTACTATAGAATTCTGTAGTAAACTGTAATAAACTATACTCCCCACTGTAGTATCCCTTGATCATGTGTAGTACTTGCTATAGAATGTTGTAGTATACTGTAGAATACTATACTAAATAATACAGTAATATACACAAGAAAACACTGTCGTAAATACAGAGACAGAGATGTCTGCAAAAACACCACAGTCTGCAAAAAACACTACTTTTTAAAAACTATAGTAAATAGTATTGTATCTCATTCGCATATTACCTGCCCATTCTCTTCCCTCATATCCCAATTTGTGCCACCCATAAGTGAGAAATCTAGATGCCAAGTATACACCATATATTTAGTTCCCTACAGGTTATAAAAAGCGCTGAATAATTAAACAAAACACTTAAAAAATAATACAGTAATTACTATAGTATATACTGTAGTACACTTTTTTAACTACTTATTTTATACTATAGTACATTGTAAATAGTACAGTACACTACAGTAAAATACAACTACAGTGAATACTACAGTATTCATACCATAGTATAAACAATTTTTTTATGTGGGTGTCTGAGTGCCAGTCGGCGTTCTGACAGGGTAACACAGGCTGTGCCCTAAAAATGCCTTCTCTGACATTGCACGGTCTCATACTGTGTACAGAGACACTAACATGTGGTCTGTGGTTGTGAGGCCGGTTGGACGTACTGCCAAATTCTCTAAAATGATGTTGAAGGTTGCGTATGGTAGAGAAACATTAAATTCTCTGGCAACACTCTGGTGGACATTCCTGCAGATAGCATACCATGTGCACGCTGTCTCAAAACTTGAGACATCTGTAGCATTGTGCTGCACAACATTTGAGAGAAATAACATTTTTGGGTCCCATATTTCAGTTCTTGAAACATGGGACCAAAACTTTACATGTTGCGTTTATATTTTGGTTCAGTATAAATAGAACGATAATTTAAATTCTATTGGGTAGACAGGGAGTGAGAGAGATGACGAAAAAGGAATATAGAGAAATAGGATGACAGGGAAAGAGGAATAGAGAGAAAGAGGAATAGAGAGAAAGAGGAATAGAGAGAAAGAGGATGAGAGAGAAAGAGGAATAGAGAGGAAGAGGAAGAGAGAGAAAGAGGAAGAGAGAGAAAGAGGAAGAGAGAGAAAGAGGAATAGAGAGAAAGAGGAATAGAGAGAAAGAGGAAGAGAGAGAAAGAGGAATAGAGAGGAAGAGGAAGAGAGAGAAAGAGGAAGAGAGAGAAAGAGGAATAGAGAGAAAGAGGAATAGAGAGAAAGAGGAATAGAGAGAAAGAGGAATAGAGAGAAAGAGGAATAGAGAGAAAGAGGAATAGAGAGAAAGAGGAAGAGAGAGAAAGAGGAAGAGAGAGAAAGAGGAAGAGAGAGAAAGAGAGAGAAAGAGGAATAGAGAGAAAGAGGAAGAGAGAGAAAGAGGAATAGATAGAAAGAGGAATAGAGAGAAAGAGGAAGAGAGAGAAAGAGGAAGAGAGAGAAAGATATAAATGCAGGAAGTGGTTACCATTTCCCTGATTGTAATTGTTTAAACGTGCCCTTTGGTTTCTATTGGGCTGTCGATTATTGTTCCAATGTCCGGTCATGTGAGTTCCTGTGCTGTGTTGTTGTGGCTTTCGTGCTGCATGTATTGGGCAGATGATTGTGTATGTGTATGTTACGAGTCTCGTCCCTGTGTATTTATTCAAGGTACTTTTGATTGGGTTTCAACCCTGTGTTTTGTGTACGTGTTTGTTTGGTCTTCGGTCCCTGTGCCTTTACATGGCACGTTGTAATTTGGGTAAATAAAACAAATATTACGTATTCCTGCGCCTGTCTCCCAATCTCTTTATACCGACGTGACACCAGGTCCCTGGCACAGAGAGGAAGACTCAGTCAGAGATGTCGATTCAGCAATACGGCTTTCCCTACAGACTGCTCCACACCCAGGATGTGGCATGGGAAAAACACTCCACAGGGTAGCTCACAGGCTCATGCGTGTGTGTGTGTGGGGTACAATTGGTTACATGCGTGTTTATGCAAGTGTGTGTGTGTGTTAGTGTGTGTGGGTGTGTAGCGTGAAGCCACCAGTCTCTGTGCCATCCCTGTGCCCCCGCTCTTCTCTGCCATCTGCTCTCTCTGGCATCCTTCCCATGTTGTTTGTGAAGGAGGAGGACCATCCCTCCATCCGCTTCTGTCTTTCTCATCACTCTCTCACATAGTCATCCTGAGCAGTGCCAACTACCCCTCCCTCCCTCCCTCCCTCCCTCCCTCCCTCCCTCCCTCCCTCCCTCCCTCCCTCCCTCCCTCCCTCCCTCCCTCCCTCCCTCCCTCCCTCCCTCCCTCCCTCCCTCCCTCCCTCCCTCCCTAACCTCATGCAAGACTCTCCAATAACTGTTTTTGCTCATGACTTCTCCAGTCTTTTGGCTTGAACACATTTGAAACTTGTGTCCTACTCTGCCTCTACGAGTATTTGTAAAAACCCCATATGTTTAGGGGCGTAGCCCCCTGATATTGTCCATATATGATCATTATGTTTGATTAGTCTATACATTGCAATGGCTTTAGACACTACTACACTCTGCCGTACCACCTGCCCTCACGCCACTGATGTCTCATGTTCCTATGATTCTAGAGTTACTGTGTCAGCCTGTTATGGAGCAGATAGGTAACTTCAGGATGGCATCAAACCAGCTGACACAACGGGCAGGCCACACCAACTGGGAGCATAGGCAGGGCAGGCCATACCAACTGGGAGCATAGGCAGGGCAGGCCATACCAACTGGGGGCATAAGCAGGGCAGGCCACACCAACTGGGAGCATAGGCAGGGCAGGCCATACCAACTGGGGGCATAAGCAGGGCAGGCCATACCAACTGGGGGCATAAGCAGGGCAGGCCATACCAACTGGGGGCATAAGCAGGGCAGGCCATACCTGGTGGTGCATAAGCAGGGCAGGCCACACCACTGGGCATAGGCAGGGCAGGCCATACCAACTGGGGGCATAAGCAGGGCAGGCCATACCAACTGGGGGCATAAGCAGGGCAGCCATACCAACTGGAGCATAGGCAGGGCAGGCCATACCA